>NC_081405.1:580032251-580177473 GCF_030272615.1 Cryptomeria japonica
TCTTCTTGAATGCATAACCAGATTCTTTTAAATGTTTATAGCATTGATATTATCACACATACTAGGAATAAATTCATCATGTATATCACTCTAATAACCTTAAGAGTATTCTTCATCCACATAACTTAAGTACAACAACATGTTGTTGTAATGTATTCTATTTCTACAATAGATAATGAGAGCAATTCTTCCTTCTTACTTGTCCATGAAACCAATCTATCTCCCAAAAAGAATGCACCGCCACTGGTACTTTTCATATCAACAATATTTCTAGCCCTATCAACATTTGTATATTCTTTCAACATGAAATATCCATCCTTCTTGTACTATAAACAAAAATCCTAAGTTTGTTTCAATTACCTAAAAATCCTCTTCACTTCTTGACCATGAGTTTGCTTCAAACTAGCCAGAAATATCACAACTAAACATACAGCCTATATAATATCTAGTCTAAAGGTAGTAAGATATAATATTCCTCAAATCATAGTGCTATATTTCTTCTGATCGACATCCAAAGATATATCATCTTTGCCTAATTTTCCACCAACAACTAAAGGGGTAGTAACAAATTTACAATTGTTTATATCAAACTTCTTTGACAATTCTTTGACATATTTAGCCTAAAAAATAAAGACTTCATTATTCAACTGAGTAACTTGTAGACCAAGAAAGAATGACATCTCTCCAACCATAGACATCTCAAACTATTCTACATCTCTTTTGAAAATTGTTTACACAAACCATAGCTTCCTCCACAGACAATATCATCAACACAAACACCAACAATTGACAACATTGCTTTCAACCTTAAAATAAAGATTGTTGTCTGTAGTACCTCTCCTAAAGTTTTTTTATAACAAATATTTGTTCAATCTATCATACCATGCTCTAGGTGGTTGTTTGAGTCCATACAATGCCTTTGTTAATATGCAAACCATATATGAATCCTCTAACAAATTAAATTGATCTAGTTGCTCGATAAACACTTCTTCTTCCTATTCTCCATTTAGACATGTTGACTTAACATCCATTTGATATATCTTAAAATTCTTGTAGGTAGAACAAGAAAGAAATATTCTAATAGCTTCCATCCTCAATACAAGAGAAAAAGTTTCTTCAAAATCAATCTCTTCTACCTAAGAATAGCCTTTACATAACAATCTAATCTTGTTCCTTGTGACTTGTCCTTGTTCATTCAATTTGTTTCGGAACACCCACTTAGTTTCTATCACATTTTTGTTGATTGGGCTAGGTACTAGTTCCCAAGTCTATTTCTTCTATATCTATTCAATTCTTCTTCCATTTCTATTACCCAGCTTACTTTTTTGGTTGCCTCTTCATATGATTTAGGTTCAATAAGTAAAAAAATAATAATTTGCTTCCTCATTTACCTTTGTTACACTTCTTGTTTAAACTCCTTTGTTTTTTTCTCCAATTATCTAATCCTTTGAATGATTCCTCTACATATATTTTGGGGTCTAGATTGCTCATTTTGATTCTTCTTTATATTCTCTAGTTTCATCTCACTTCCATATTGTTAACTTCTAGATCTGTCTTCTCTTTTGTAGAAGATAGAATGATATTAAATTTAATCTCTTGAATGGGTTCAAGGGTATTTTGATTCCATCCCTCACATACTTTTATATTTTTAATTTCCACTATCATGTTATGTCCCTTATTGTAACATCAGTGGGCTTTGTTTTTGATAAAGATGAACAGGTTTTACAAGGACCTGAAACCCAAAGTTTTATAGATCAAGGCTAGAAACCAAAAAAAACATTAATCATAAGCGAAATAGGGGATAACCCCAAAAATACCAAACACCAAAAAACCCAACAAAAAGTCTCCAAAAAAGATAGGAAAATCCCCTCAACTAAGTGAGTGCACCAATGCACTATTCTTCTAAATAATCTCCTTGTTGTTTTTCTCCAGATCCTCCATGATGAATCTGGGGGTACCTGGTCCTCGCTCCAGCTCTTAGTCCTAGTACAGGGACCCAAAATAGTCTTTCCTCTAGCAGTACTCTGGCCACCCTCCGAAGTGTTCTTCCTATGTTTTTCCCCCAAGGGAGGATCACTGGCTATGGGTCTGGTTCTATAGTTGGCCATCATGGCATTAATTTTCTCCAAACATTCAACACTATTACTGATCACCTCCCTGCTAATTTTCACTAGATTATTCAAGTTGTCTTTGATGTCATTCACATACTCTTCCAACTTATGAATTATGCGCTCGTGGAAGTTCTTCATAGTTACAAAATCTTGAGATATCTTCTAAATCATGCTCATGAGCTTCTCAGTTTTACTAGGCCTAGGGGACTCCATCAAAGTTTCAATAATTCCCTTAATCCCATCTTCTAGGGTTCCAATTTCCTTATCCACCCACTTCCAGAAGTTCTCCTGGCCCCTAGTGACCTCCAAAATTAGGTCTTTCAGCACTTTCACCCCCTTTTTATCACCTTAATTCTCCTTCTTTACCATCTCTTGTTTCCTTTTTTTCCACATTAATGGGGATTTCCAACCTAATGTCGTGGTCCTTATCTTTTGACCCACTTGACTTGGTCAATTTCATTTTCTTCATGATGGGGGTCTCCAGGTCTTGCATTTTCCTGCAACTAGATTTAAATTTCATTGTTGTCCACCTTGGAGGATTTGTTTTTCTGCTACCGTTAGTTCCCAGGGCCACCATTGGCTCCCCTTCATTCTTTGGTCTATACTCAAGATCCTTTGAATCCTTGATATCATGCCAATCCATGGCAATGCCACTATCATCCTCTTCCATCTCCATATCAGAAATAAACTGCACGTCAATGAGCTTTGTTGTTCTTAACATATCTCTAGAATATTCCTTCATCTACTTTGATATCAAACGTTCCAAGATTATTTTCATCTCTTTTGATTTAGCACTTATTCTAAAAGATTCTAAAAGACTTCATAGTAGGAGGTTTTCCATTCCACATTTCATAGGGTGTCTTAGTATGATTTACTCTTATCTATACCCTGTTAAGAATGTAAATGGTAGTATGCACAATTTCTTTCTAATACATGTTAGCCAAGTTGGCATTCTTCATCATAATTCTAGCCATTTCATTAATAGTCCTATTCTTCCTTTCTATCACACCATTATTTTGAGGATTTCTTGGAGTAGAATAGCATCTTCTAATACTAAATTTCTCACAAAAAATTTCAAATTCATTCAATGTAAGTTCTCCTCCATTAATAGATCTCAAACACTTGATTTTCTATCATTGACTTGAAAACTTTAGACCTTTCAAAATATTCATATTTTCCTCTTGAAAATATAATCCATGTCATCCTAGAGTAATAATCAATAAATAGCATGAAATACCTTTCCCTATAAACTCTTCTTGTTCTTGTAGTCCTGCATGGATTTATATGAATCATCTCCAATGGATATGAAGTAGAATACTCCTTGTTCTTGAAACTTCTCATTGTTTGTTTCCCTAAGTAGCATTCCTTGCGCATAGTATTAGTAGGCTTGATAATCTTTGGTAAAGTTCTCACTACTTTAGTGTTACTAATCATTATCATGTTATCAAAGTTAACATGTCCCATCCTTTTATGCCATAACCAACATTCATTGCTCTGAGTCATAAGACATATGTTTCCACTATATCCTTTATTTATAAACATTTTCACTTGTCTTGATGTCTTTTTCTACCAAATTTCTCATTTTACAACTCCATAACCTATATTGAACATTTGACTACCACTCAACAATCTATGTCTCAAACATTCTACATAATAAACATCATTAGTTTTATGGTTACCATCAATTGAGATAAGTCCTATTTTACAAATCAATGTGACTTCTTCTCTAACAAACTTTATTAGTCTTCCATCACACTTCTGGAGATCAATGAAATTTACTTTATCTTCTCTCATGTGATTTGAACATTTAGATTCAATGATCTTAGATCTTGGCACTGCTACCTTAACATGTACTGCAGTCTTCTCTTCTATTCTTCCAAAACTATCCTAATTCTTCTATTCCATTCCCAAGAATAATGATTCTCCATTCAAGTCCTCACCATTTTCTTCTTTAGAAAAATGTACCTCCATATAATAAAACCTATTTCCCCCCTTATCGCTACCATCTATCCTTTTCTTAAAATTATGTCTTTTATATCTATTTTTATTTTCATCTTCATCAATTTTTTTGTAGTTTTCTTTATATATAGTTTTAGAAGAATAATGACCAATTCCTCCATAAAATAATTTTAAGCGAAACTTATCTTTTTAATTTATAGTTCCTCTCTTCAGCCTTCTTACAAAGTTCAACTCAATCTCATCTAGGTTTTCACTTAGTTTTGGTTCTTCTTCTTATATCCTTGAAATATTAAATGTAGCTTCTCTCCGATGGGATTTTAAGATATCCTCCATTTCTCCAATTTCATAGGTAGACATTGTTCTGATAAGTTGATTAATTAGATATTTATTCAGATCATGACATTCTTCAATAGCATACTTCTTTAGTTTATAAGGTTTGGTTAATATAAACAAGATCTGTCGAATAACATCACTTTCTTCTAAAAGTGCACTAATAGCTCAGATGACCTCTATAGTATCATTCACTATGTGTATGTAATTGTTATGGTTAAAAATGGTGAATGATGGAGAGATCAAGAGGAAAGCTTTTCTTCCCTCCGAGGAGAGATGAAATTTTCACTACGGATTTCCCTTCAAACACCTTATTCACATTACATGTAAAAGAACGGGAATTCACTAAATCCAATCTCTTAGTGTAGAGATTGAATACTAAATGAATTGATAATGGGATAGAAATGATAAGATAAACCCTCTTTTAGAATGAAAAATGATTGAATTATGTTAAGTGTAAAAGTAGCAAAGAACTGATTACAACTCGAGATAGAAGCCTTAGATGAAGCTGTGTGCCTAGATCTAGCTATAATATGTCGAGATGAGGTTGCCCTACAAATTTGAGGAAAAATTATCAGGACCATGCTGAAAGTATCCATGGTCCTCTGAAAAATCCGTGAAAGAAAAAAGGTTTTTACGCCTCTGCAAATGGAGTCTAAATCCACAAACATATATGCGCACCTGCAACCTACACATAGAAAAGAAAGGAAAATGGGTTGGGATTGGGTGTTTGCCTTTAGGTCAAACCCTAGTTTTGGAATTAACTAAATGATAAAAGAAAGTACTTGCAATCAAATAATCTTAAGGATGAGTTAATCCAAGTGGTTACAATATGATTTAATATCATAAGAAAATTTTTTCTTAATCCTTGCTAACTGCATATTCAGAACACTTCGATGTCAAGTTCAAATTTGGGAAATAGGCTGTAATAACTTTCCCAAAACTCATCCCAAATGATACTTATTAGCATTCAACTTCTTAGATCCATAATATATTTTCTAGAGACCTTAAAATATTTATGGATAAACCAAATCTGCACTCTTATCCACAACCAATTGTCATCTTTTATCTATAAAATAAATTAAAATCAAAATTTAAAATAATCAACCAATAAATTGTAGCTATCTAGATTAATTTGGAATATATGAAACATGTCAAATAATGCATTTATACAAATGGGTTTTTAATAATAAATCATCTTCAATTAAAACCATAATTTATTCTTGAACATCCTTTTCTAGAGTAGCTTCATGATTGGTGGTGATTGACTCTACATCTCATCTATAAGACATGAATGTAAAGACATTCCCAATTTGAGTCATTATTCATGATTAAATATAAAATACACCAATTCTTCACCATTTGGATTCAATTTTGTTTTGTAAATCCATTTTTCTCCTATCACTTTGTTTCCTTGTGGAAGACTCACGACATCTCATGTTTGATTATTTTTTATATTTTCTATTTTTCATCCATTGCATTTAGTAAAATTAATTAAGGATTCTAAATCTGGTTATGTCCTTAATTCAGATCAGCAAATTAGAGAGGAGGGAGTGTATTTTTTTAAGGAATTGTTATCTCCTTCTTTTTCTTCTTCCTCCATAGATCATCATGTGGATTTTCTTTTAGATTCTATCCCCTTCCTTGTTTCCCATGAGGATAATGAATTTCTTATGAGGCCTTTTTCTTTAGATGAGCTTCATTCTATTATTTTTTCCATGGCCCCTGACAAACCTCCAGGTCCTAATGGGCTTACTATCTTGTTCTTTCAGAAATGTTGGGATTTTATTGGTTTTGACTTATTAATGGCTTTGGAAGAGTCTAGGAGGGGTGGATATATCTTTAAAAAATTAGCATCACTTATATTGCCCTTATCCCGACATCTAAGAATCCCCAAACTTTTTCTAAATTTAGACCAATTTATTTGTGCAACTCTATTTACAAAATCTTCACCAAGGCTATTTATTTAAGACTTAAAATTCTCCTTCGTCATATCATCTCTCCTCAACAAGGAGGATTTGTTCCAGGTCAGGAAACTCATGAGAGAGCAATTGTTGCTCATGAAACTTTACCTTCCATAAATTCATCCAATATCCCAGCTTTTGTGGTCAAACTTGATATGATGAAGGATTATGATAAAGGTTGCTGGGCTTTTTTGTTCAAATTTTTTATACAATTTGGTTTCTTTGAAAGCTGGTGTAAATAGATCAAGAGTTGTATTTCTACTGCTTCATTTTCTGTCATCATTAATGGATCTCCCTCTAGATACTTTTCTTCAACCCAGGGTGTTAGACAAGGAGATCCTTTATCTCCTTTCTTATTTGTCATTATGGCATAAGCTTTTAGTCGATTGGTTATTAAGAAAAGGGATTTGGGCTTTTGGCAAGGGGTATTAATTCCTAACTCTGATATGTCAATCACTCATAACCTTTTTTCTAGTACACTTTTATTTGGGTCTTCTTCTATTCAAAGGGATACTCATATTAAATTTATTCTAGATACTTATACTGTTGGATTTGGCCAACAGATTAGCCCCCATAAATCCAAGATCTTCATTTTTAATACTCCTCAGTTGGTGGCTAATAGACTTGTGAATATCTTAGGTTTCCCAGTAGACTCTCTTCCTTCTACCTATTTGGGGATTCCTTTCTTTATGGGATCTGCTAAGTCTTCTATTTGGAAATTGGTTATTGAGAGACTTAAATATCGTATTTTTGCTTGGAAGGCTAGGTGGTTGTCTCTTTCACATAGGATACTTCTCATTAAAATGGTCCTATTTGCCATTCCTAATTACTATATCTCGGCTCTTCAAACTCCCAGATCAGTCATCTCCCAAATTGAAAAGATTATTCGATCATTTCTTTGGAAAATAACATGACAGAAGATAAAAAGATTCCACTAATTTCTTTGACCAAGATGTCTCTTTCCAAGCAAGTTGGTGGTGCTGGGATTTAGGACTTATCTAAATGAAATAGGGCTTTTGGGGGCAAACTAGTTTGGTCTATGTATACTAAGAACCAATCTATGTGGTGCCAAATTATGTAGGCTAAGTATTTAGATTCCCAGAATCTTGCTAGGATCTTCACAATTTCTAATCCTCCACAAGGGTCTACTATTTGGAACTTTATGATATCATGTAGGGAAGTGGTCTCTAATTTTCTCTCCTGGCAGGTCCATTTGGGGGAGGATTGTAATACCCTAAAAAATGGTCATCTAAACCATGAGCCCCTAATCTCAACAACGTCACCAAGGTCCTAACCAAATGCAATTAAATCAATGTTGAGCACACAATTAATTTCTAAAATCATCAAATGTCACATGGCAAATTAATCGACAAAAATTAATTAAATCATTCCAAGTAAATCATTTTAAACAATTCTCTTATTTATTTTATTAAATATCCTAGCATATTTAATTAAATAAATCAATTTGCCATTAAATAATCAAAAAGAGGAATTAATTTGAAAAATAAATCAATTGCCATAAATCTTCAAAAAAAGGAAACAAATCAAGAAAGAGGAATTGGAAATTATGAGCACAAATCTTCAAAAATGGAAATAAATCAAAAAAGGAATTAATTGACAAAAAAAAAAATTAAAAATTGAGAAAAGAAATCAATTGGAGATAATCTTGAAAAAACAAATTAAAAAATTGATAAATAATCTCAAAGAAAGCAATTAAAGCAATTAAATATTAAAATTGAATGAAATAGAGAATAAATCAACTTTTTTCTGATTTTATGTTAATTGTAGTTCAATTTCCTTTAAAACTGAGAAAAGCATTCAATCACATCAATTCACCTGGAATGAGCTTCCTCTTGAAAATCTTGTATCATTTGATATCAGCCTTTGGTTTCTTTCTGAATTTTCCATAAATTCGGGCTCTCATCTCTCATTCAAAAAGAGATCCTAGAGAATATATTGTTATCATGCTATTTTCACTCTAGGTTCATTGAGAATGTTGCATACATATTTAGATCATTTATCTCATTTATTTCTTAAATCTTGTTAGATTAATCTTGCATCCATCTAGCATCAATATTATGCTCATATAGATTAAAATCATTCCTCTTTGTATTGTCTAGTCACTGGCATTGCTTATAATCTAAGAGCAATCTTATACTCGCATCTTTTAGAAGGCAATGGGTTGATTTGTTATGGTTTTCATATTCATATTTATATCTATCTAACCATGCATATAATGACTTGATTGAAGTGTTATTCTTATAGATACAGGTCCATTTTTCACACACACATTTTTGGCGCCCACCGTGGGGCAAAAAACTACTTTTTTGGCCTCAGAATCATTCTTTTTATCTTGCAGGTTTCGTCTATACAGTCTCTGCAAAATATTGTACGACCAGTTTCACTACATCATACGACATTATATTGAAGCCTGTAGTTTATCGTATGACACAATATTATATCCTGTAAATTGTCGTACGAATCATAATATGGACTCGTATGACATACTACTTCTGTTATCTTCTATCGTTCTATATTGATTCCTGACTCATACGATAAAAATTTTCTGTCATTCCATTTTATGAGAATTGTTGTACGATTTTGTTCTCTATTAGGTTAAAAGCAAGTTTCACTGGTTTTTTTTTTTTTTGAATTAAATTTGGATTATGCTGACGCTAACCCTTAATTGTCTTTTGTCTACCTGGTATTTTCACAGCCTGGCCAGTTTCTTGTAGGACGCTTGTCAAAGAGTTAATCAATCAAACATATGCTTGTCAAAGAATAAAAACAACATGACTACTGATGCATTGTTTTTGCAGGTTGCCTAAAGAGAAATCAATCAAACATCGTGTATTCTTTAATTTTTTAGGCACCTAACTTGCTATCTGGGTAATGAACAAATCTATCTTTTGTGTTTTTTTGGAAAATTCTGAGAGGTAGGAGAGTATGCTCTTGTCTTTCTAAGACAATTAGAAATCTAGACCCTTGAGGCTTTTTCTTTGTTTGAGATTTGTACATCTTTAGTAGGCCTGCCCTCCTGAGGGGTTGAAAAACTCTTAAAGTCGTTACAGTTGGTGTGAGGGGAACGACCTAAGTGGGAATGGCTAAATGCCAAGTACTCCAACCCACTATAAAATAAATGTGATTTGATGAAAATCAAGTCAACAATAGTGCTTGGGAGTAGCTCTCCTTAGTACCTTCGGGTATATTAAACCTTGGTTTTCAAGGCTGGGAGACCTCTTAATTGAGTTTATACCTCAACGCGCCGAACGAAACCCTTACTAGATCCAATTAAAATTAGAAGATACCTGATTCACCTCTGAAAGGTTGATAATCTTTGTGCAAGGGAGATAGTAACTCTCCCAAGACACTTGCCATATCGTGCCCCCATTAGCGTTTGGAGTCGGCTAATACGGCATTGAGAATCCATTGCATGAGACTCAACAATTGTATTCTGATTAGCTATTGGGTGTGTACCTAAGTCAGCAAGCAAAGGTTTTCTTCTCTAAGCCAACTTCCATAGGGTTTACATGTTGTGATTTGAGTTCAAAAATCAAAACTCTATCTATGTCACAAACTAGTCTATCCTGGTCAAAAATCAGTCCATCTCAGAATTGGTCATACTCAGTTGTCATACCCAGCCATTGAAAAATTCAGATTTTTTTGTCTCTGTCCTATTAACAGTCGTACGAGCCTGATCATTTGTCATCTTGCACCATATTTTTTGTCATATGAGTTTTCTAATTTGTCACACGAAGATAATACTCTGTTGTACGAGATCCAAAAGTCTACCATTCTAAGTTAAATCTTCTGTCATATGAGATAGAACTTCTCAGAATAATTTGTCGTTCGGGACCTACCCATTGGTCGTACAGTACTAGGTAGCAACTCGTATGAAATAGAACTATTGTCATCCTGAAGCTATTATACTATCGTACGGTCTTAGAAATTATGTCGTACAAGTCTCTGATTTTGTCAGTCCAGAATAGTCAAACCTATCTAAAACAGTCTACAGTGAGCCTAAAATTGGTTATCATCCTCCTGAGCATAAACAACCTTGATAGTGTACCTCTGTCGTTGCATTGCACGATTTTGTCGATCATCTTTAAGCTAGTTCAAACAAACATCTTATCAAACCTAAGTTGACTTAGATAACATCTTACATAGGATAGATCATTCCTAAAACCAGACCAGATCTTAGTTACTTCTCTGAATCACTACATTAAACGAACTACTAGCTACAATTTGATCTTGACTTCTTCAACACATCCCGCTCTTGGTCTTGTCGGTTACAAATGCATGTTCAAACCAGAAGCTCACGTAGCAAAATAGACAAAGGAAAAGAAACACCCTTTTTGTCAAACGATAATCTATTCTTTGAAGGAAACATCTTTCAAAGTAAACCGTCCTCGTCACAAATACTAGTTTACGATTTACCAATTTGTGGTCAACCCCTATCTCCCACCATGTCTGGAGAAAGGCAGGAAAGAGAAGCTAGTAAACAAGATACTCACGACGATTTCAGTAATCATGCCACTAACAGCAATTCCTCATCAACTGAATCTGAGCTTCCTAAACCTCCTGAAGCCAAAGTACATAGATGTCAGAATGATAAAGAGTTCTAGAAAATGATGAAGGTCATCATGGCTAGGGAAAAAGAAGACTATTTCCTAGAATTAGCAAAGCAAGGTGCCAAACTCCCTACTAGTTTTAATATGGAGGTCCTCATCGCTAAAGAATAAGAGACATCATGGGGAAAAATAAGCAAACAAATGCAAGCATTACAAACTATGGTCACAAGAATAGAATACAAAGATAAAATGCCAAAACAATATTCTCTGGACACAATATGCCCATTCCCATTTGACAAAAACCTTTACATGTCTCCATTTCCTTCATGAGTTGAGATCCCAAAATTTGACAAATATGATGGTACCTCAGATCCTCAAGATCATGTCAAAGAGTTTTGTGCCACCTATATGGAGTTCATGCATGATCAAACATACCTCATGCATCTTTTCCCAAGGAGTTTAGGGGGTCAAGCAATGGAATGGTTTGCAAGCCTACCCAAAGGGATAAAAACGTTTGAAGAACTAATCCAACTATTTTTACAACAGTACTCATATAACATTCATCACCCAGTCACTATGATAGAGCTTTGCAATACCAGACAAAAGATAGGAGAACCCTTTCTCACTTTCCTCCAACGATGGAGAAAGATGTTCTCTAGATATTCATGGACTATCCCAGATCTTGAGAAAATGGATATCTTTGTCAACAAATTAGTCCCTGAATTGATGTACAGTGTCTAGATGCAAGTACACCCTTCATTCAATAAAATAGTAGATAATGCTATTCGGATGGAAGACGTGCTTATCAAAAAGGGAGATATCTCACTTTGGAATGAAATACAGCAAGGTTCTAGCTCTAAATAAAAGAGTAAATACTGGAAATATGGCAAACATAGCAACAAGAATGTCGTTAATGACGGAGTGGTAGATGTTGTACAATCAAAAACAAAATCCACAATATTTAACTTGGCTAGTGGCATGCAAGCACTCAAGGCAGCTGAAACAACAATTGAGAAGCCCCCCCAAAAAACAAGAGAATGGTTTAAAGAAAAACCTTGGCTTTCAAAGCCTAAGCGTGATTTTACTCCTCTGGATGAGTCATATGAATCAACTTTTAAAACTTTAATGGCAAATAATTTGATAACATTGCCAAACAATTCTAGACCATATGACCCAGAAATTAGACCCAAATGGTGGAGAGAAAACAAATGTTGTGACTACCATTAGAACATGGGACATAACATAAACAACTGCCTGAAACTCTGACATGAAATCCAAGATCTCATTCATGTAGGCAAGATCATTGTTGGAAATCATGCAACAAATGTTGATCATAAGGCCTTTAAAGATCCCTTACCGACTTATGAACAAGGAGATTCCTCAAAATCCAAGGGAGGAGCTAGAGTCAATTATACCTACACTAACAACGATAATGTGATCAACATGATTGAATTTGCTAAAACTAAATATTGCAATGTGATCATAGTCCAAGATCACCAAAGTCAAGCACAAAATGCTAATGTCGTGACTCACACTCAAAGGAAAATTACACTCCCAGGAACTAGTTCCTCAACTTTTGATCAAACAACATCAAATCTACCAAATAGACAAATAGACACAATCATGGCCAGGTCAAAACAACTGGCTTCACTGTCTTCTCCTAGTTATAGTATTGCTAAACAATTGAAGAGAACCAATTCTCAAATCTCCATTTTGGAGCTGCTTAAGATCTCTTCTGCTCATAGAGAGGTCCTAGACAACACTCTACTTACCACCAGTGTCCCTAAAGATTTAGACGTAGATTGGTTTCAATCTATGGTGGGTCACCTGACCTCACCTCATTACCTCACTTTCTCTGAAGACGATGATAACTAACTAAGTCACCCACATAACCAGCCATTACATATTGAAGCCATGATCCTTAAACACAACGTTAAATGTGTTTTGATAGATGGAGGCGTTGGGTTGAATATTTGTACCGACAATCTACTGACATAGCTAGGATTTTCTGAAAATGTTATTGAACCAACAAAGAAGATAACAATGAAGGCTTATGATGAAGAAGAAAGAACTTCTAAGGGTTTGGTACTATTACCAATCCGAGTAGGACCTATGGAAAGAGATGTCATTTTTCAAGTCCTGGATCTTCATCTTTCATACAACATCTTACTAGGTAGGCCATGGATTCATGAAATGAAAGCAGTACCATCTATGTATCATCAATGCTTGAAATTTCCTTATAATGGAGTTGAAGTCAGTATTTTGGTCGATGCAAGCTATACCTACAATGCATTAACATAGAGTGTTGATGCTTTTATTCCTCATAATAGAGCAGCCTCCACAGCTGAAAGTTCAGAATCTTTGCTGAAAGATTTACAAAAGAAATTGAAAATCACAAGCACTGCCATGGATGGCTACAAGATAGAGCCTATACTCTCACTAACATCTCTTCCTCCATCACCAAGACAGTCAAGAAAACCATCAGAGGTTATGAAGCCACAAATTTCAACTCCAAAAGTTATTTATGATGGTCTCTTTATATAGTCCTCTACTTCTCTTGCAAGTGAAATAGAAGAGGATGGTGTCCTCAAATCACATTTCAAAGAAGATAGTGCAAACAAAGAAATATGATATTGTGAGATTTCCTCAACACAATATGGTCCAGGATATAAGATGCTTCAACACATGGGATACTCCAATGTTTGTCCTCTGGGCAAGCATCAACAAGGTATTGTTGAACCCATTCAGTTACAAACTAAGTCTGCCAATGCTAAAGCTGGACTGGGATATGATCCAAGAAAGTAATCGGATCAAAACCACATGTCCCACCATCAACGTAAGTGGAAGAAAAAGGTACTACCTTTAACAACACAAGAAACTAATACTCAACAAACACAGGAAGAGTGTGATGATGAACAAAAATATTTGCCCACCCAGAGAGAGGAAATATATGGTAATCAAAATCCAATAATATCAGTTATAATACCACAAGAAGTAGAAGTCCCATAGGATATGAGAGACAAAGTATACATGATCAGAGATTTGTTTGCACCACTAAAATTTCTAGTCACATATACTAGCAGACAACAAATAGATGATTCGGAAACTGATTCAAATGAGTATGAATGGGGTCTAGACCACATTTCAGATACATCTACTACAAAAACCCTTGAAGAATCCAGTGATATCACAGATGATGTACAAGAGCTGATACACCTAAGAATGCAAAAGGAAATAGAAAAAATCAGACTAAAAAGACAAGAAGACTATGAACGACAGCTGGAGAAAGATTGAACACAAGCAATTTCTTTACCTACCAACCCTCCTAATGAGATAAGGCAAATCAAGTATGAAACTACAAAAGAAGAACAAGAAGCTACAACAACAAAACCAGTCATTAGTCCAGAAGAAGCTGAATGGAACATATGACGTGGACTAACAAAACCATCAAAGTTATGCCCACAAGTGTGTCAAATACAAGTAATCAATGAACCAAATCATGAAGGAACTTGCAGCATCAAAGATGTGGGTGTTGATACTATATATACCTTTACTAAGCCACTTGAAGATGAGTCAGCAACTTCATCCTATGACTCTGATGACTTAGACAAGATCTCTATTTATAACAACAACTATTCAACAACGCATTATGACTACTCTGTAATGAATGATGAGATACTATCTACTGATCCTGTTACTGTTACATCATGGTATGTAGTCCAGTCTGAAGTATGTGACGATGCTAGAAGTAGGCCAGTTGGGTTAGGTCCAATAAATACTAACATGAATTTCGATAATCATTTCATGACTCTTCCTGGTCTCGAGACACATACGCAAGGTACTCTTCTGGAACTCAACTGGTTGGTCCGAAGCCATGATGATAGTACTGTGAACTCCCTTGAGCCTGTTCCAACTTTATCCATAATGCATCTGGAACAAATTGATTGTACTCTTTATAACCAACCCTTGAATGTACCTACTTTTGCCAATGACTATACATTAGCCTACTATCTCAATGTAGTTGAACCCATGTACTCTTCCACCAGCGAACAAGATGAAAACATGATTGAAGCGGATATCAAGTATCTTAGTCGCAAAAACAAGAAAAATAAAAATAAAAGATCTGATGGTGAAAACCACATTGTGGTGGTGTCAGAATCTGAAAAAAAGAAAATAAAGGATGTACCTAAAGGTGAAAACCTCTTTGAGGTGCTTGAAGGTGAGATACTTGATATACTGCCAAGTCACTTCTAGGAGAGATCTTCCATATTGATCGAGCCAACTCAGCCAGTGAAAATTGGGAGTCAAGAGACACCACATATCATTCATTTACCTTAATCACTATCAACAGAAGAGTTAAAATATTTTAGTAGCCTTTTTTTAGAAAAGAAGATCAACTTTGCATGGACATACTCAAATATGCCAAGACTAGATCCTGATCTCATCATGCATCACCTTTCTATTACACAAGGACTTAAACCAGTCAAGCAAAAACTCCAAAAGATGCATCCCCATGTGGCAATTCTAGTCAAAGCTGAACTAGAGAAGTTGCTAAAAGATGGATTTATCAGAGCTATAGACTACGCAGAATGGATATCAAATATAGTACCTGTATCAAAAGTAGAAAAATCTATTAGAGTTTGCACAGACTTCAAGGATCTCAACAAGGCATGTTTGAAAGATTATTTTCCATTGCCCAACATTGACATGATAGTAGATATTACTGCTAGATATGAGATGTATTCATTAATGGATGGATTCTATGGTTACAATCAAATCAAGATAGCACATAAAGATCAGGAAAAGACAACTTTCACATGTGCATGGGGAACCTTCTATTGGAATGTTATGTCATTTGGTCTAATGAACGCAGGAGCAACTTGCCAACAAGAAGTAACCAATATCTTCCATGATATGATGCTTAAAAACATGGAAGATTATGTTGATGACACCCTAGTAAAGACTATGAAGAGATCTACACATATTCAAGAGCTAGGCCTCATACTAGATAGAATGGAAAGATTCAAGCTCCGATTAAATCCTAAAAAGTGTGCATTTGGAGTAACATCAGGAAAATTGCCTGGTTACATAATTTTAAAAAAAGTAATTGAGGTTGACCTTGAAAAGGTCCAAGCTATAATGGAAATGCTTCCACCCAAGAATATTATTCAGATGAGAAGTTTACAAGGTCATCTTCAGTCAATAAGGCATTTTATATCTCAGCTAGTAGACAAAGCTCAACCCTTCACGAAGGTATTGAGGAAAGGGATTCAATACAATTGGGATAAAGATTGTGAATGACATTTACAAAAAATTAAAGAATATCTTTTTAATCCACCTATATTAATGCCACCAATTCAAGGTAAGTCACTGATCATGTACATATCAACTACAGATACTTCACTAGGGGCACTTCTGACACAACAGGATGACAATAAAAAGGATCGAGCTATCTATTACATCAGCAGAACATTGGTGTCATATGAAATGAATTACACTATAATAGAGAAAGCATTCTTGGCATTGTTCTTTGCATCACAAAAACTAAGGCACTATATGTTGGCACACTCTATTAAGGTGGTAGCCAAGATTGATCCACTCAAATATCTTCTCAGTAAAGCAACACTTACATGGAGACTGGCCAAATGGGTCATGGTTCTTACAGAATTTGACATTGAATATGTGGAACGTAAAGCCATAAAAGGACAAGTTATTGTAGACCAATTTGCTAATGCTCCACTTGAAGATAATCAACCTCTGTATGTAGAATTCCAAGATAAATCAATCATGCGCCTTACCGAACAATCATGGAAGATGTTCTTTGATGGGTCCTTCACTCAACATGGTTCTGGTGCCGGGATACTTTTTATTACTCCCTAAAAATACTAAATTCCAAAAGCTTACAAGATTCTCTTCCCTTGCATGAATAAAATTGCAGAATATGAAGCTTTGGTAAACGAGATCAAGCTGGCCATTGAATGGAAGATCGTTGAATTACACATCTATGGGGATTCAAAACTCATCATCAACCAAATCAATGACCTATATCAGACAAGAGATGAGAAAGTGATGCCTTATAATATAATGGTGGATGATCTCAAGAAATACTTTGCCTTCATATCATTTCAGCAGATCTCCAGAACAACAAATAGAGTAGTGGATGCAATGGCCACTTTGGCATCTATACCACAGCTATAGGAATCTAATTTTTGCTTTGAATTCCTGGTGGAAGAGTTACATTATCCTAACTATGATTCTACCGAGTCCCAGATAGTTTGTTCTATTATTGGACATGACTCATCTCGTTATAGCCACATTTACTCTTACCTGCGTAACCAAGTTGTCACTACTAATCTCTCCTAAAATGAAAAAAGGAACCTAATCCGAAATGCGTCACAGTACATCACCATTGCTAATCACCTATTCAGGTGAGGTTTAGATAATACTTTGCTTAGATGTCTAGAAACTGAGGAGTCCCAACACGCCTTATCTAAGGTTCATGAAGGTATTTGTGGATCCCATTCGAACGATCTAACTTTAGCATGAAAAATACTAAGGGTTGGCTACTACTGGCCAGACATGGAGAATGAGTTATAAAATTTCCTAAAACCTATGAAAAGTGTCAACTACATGGGCACCTTATTCATGCTCCAGCAAGGGATCTCATACCCTTTGTGACAAACTGGCCCTTTCAGCAGTGGGCATTTGATCTTATTGGCCAAATATATCCTGCATCATCTAACAGACACAAATTTATTATCACTGCCACTAAGTACTTCACTAAGTGGGTAGAAGTAGTTCTGCTCATCAAGGCAACTAGAAAACAAGTAGCTCTCTTTATTCTTATTTATATCATCTACAGGTATGGTATACCTTCATCCATTATAACTGACAATGGAGGATAATTCAGGAACAAAGATCTAGATGAACTCTATGAGAAATCTAAAATCAAACAACACTGGTCCTGAGTATATTACCCTCAAGGTAATGGACAAGAAGAGGTATCTAACAAAAACCTACTGACTATCTTGCATAGAATAGTGAACAAATCCAAGAAAGATTGGCATCTATAGCTTAATCCTGCATTATGGGCTTATAGAACAAGTATCAGAACCCCTACTAGGGCTACACCTTTCTCTTTGGTGTATGGGTCTGAAGCAGTATTACCTCTCAAAGTAGAAATACCATCTCTAAGAGTTTCCTTACAAGGTCTTGTTACTGATGAAGACTATAGAATATCTAGATTGCAAGAGCTCAAATTGCTCGATGAGCATTGGCAAGTGGCGTTTGATCATCTCAGAGTGTATCAAAAGAGAATGTCCAGAGGATATAACAAAAAAGTTAGACACCGAGAATTTCAGGTTGGTGACTTAGTTCTGAGAGAAAATCCTAAAAATCAACAGTTTCGATACAACAAAGGGAAGTTTGAACCCAACTGGCTGGGTCCCTATATCGTTACTGCAACTTTTGGCTCTGGTGCTTATCAACTCTCAACATCAGAAGGAGAACATCTCGATGAACTAATCAACACCATCCATTTGAATAAATTCTTCACCTAAATATTCTCTGCTCTGGCAACTTATACAGCGAAAAAGTCCTTAAAAAATCCTAAAAATCATTAAATGTCCTAAAGAAATTCAAAAAAAAAAAAAGAAAAAGACAAAAAAAGAAAAAAAAAGGGAAAAAGAGAGAAAATGCCTTGGTGAAAACCTGGTAAATAGGCACCTTGGTAAAAAAAATAAATGAATCTTTGTCAAGTAGGTGAAAACCTGGTAAATAGGTGCCTCTTGTACTCAAGCGCTCCATCTATCAATGTAACATTGGCATTCCTGCTTTCATGAATCTTTGCTTTCTCTTGTACATATTTTAGTCACTTTTGTGATATCCTAGTTCGTTGGAACCCTCATGGCTTGAAACCAATCAATATCCTAGTCTCAGGTAATCAACAAAAGCACATTACATATCCTAAGCAGTGTCAAACGGGTCATCTTTACGTTAGTGAAACCTAGTCGTCTACTCTGAATCAAGTCACCTGTCTTCTAGCTAGTGAAGAGTTTTATCACTGAGTTAACAAGCAAAACAACAAAATGGAAAAAAATCACTAAACAGTTTGAGCTATGCATGAAAATTTTCTTTGTGTGCTATATTTTATATTGGTTTTCAATTATTATCCCTCTGAGTAACTCGAGGAATTCTATCTTGACTAAGAGGAGCAAGGATTGGGGGCATAATATTTTCTTGTTTTCTGCTTGTACGAATGATTCCAATGATCTGGAAACATCTAAATTATCTGGGTGTCTATGATAAGAGCCTTCACATCAAGGTGGAATCGCCTCACATACCTTGACTCTGCTTATTTGAATGCTACAGGGAGGTTCCCATCATTCCTTTGTTCATTTTGAGGGAATTTCTTTATCATTATGCAATCTGAGTCCTTGTGAAATCTGTCCAAGGATATGAACAAAAAAAAGGGGGGGGTCATTACAGACAAGATAATTAATATTGCACATGTAAAGAAAGGAACTCTAATCTGCTTGCTATAATTGTAAAATGATCAATGATGAAAATTAAGCTTTTCAAATCCAGTGACTAGGTTTTGGTTTCATCTCATTTTGCATCTCATTTTGCATTTCATTCTGCATCTCATACATTTAGAGTGATTTTGATATGGTAACAATGCTTTCTTTATTTTCTAAATGAGAGTTAGAGCGTCATCATTTCTAAGCTAAGTGGTCTCTTTTCATCATTTCTCCGATCGGGTACTTGTGTTTTGAGGTGTTAGCTGCATACATAGACATATTATATAGATTTATACATTCAGTATTACTCATCTGCATTCATCTTATTGCATAGAAAAATGAGAACATTACATTATTCATATTACTCATACTCATTCATTTATGTGCATAAAAAAATTAAAAAATAAACATCCATATTCCATTTGCATTCATTCATCTATACTGAAAAGAAATGCATACATATAGAATAAAGCATATAGAACAACATCTCATAATCAATCAACACAAGTACAGTGAAATCAAATCAAGAGCTCATAAATCGGCTGTCCTGAGTCCATTTTTGGGATCAAAATTGAAATCTAACGTCAATTCTCTCATCGAAATTTCATGATGTTGACCATTTAGTGCTTTCATCAAATGCTCATTCTTTCTTCTAAATGGCACTCAATTTCAATGTTGAATCTTAATTCAATTTCATTCTACACATCAACATTACGATCAACGCCGAATTTTTTAAATATTCCTTAGAATCAATTTGTGCTCAAATAACTTATTTTTGCCACACAATTGCCTACAATCATTGTGCAACCCTTGCTATCTTTTGATTTTTCTTCCGAGGGGGCATACTCGTGACATTATGATCTCACATCTTGAAATGTCGAGAAAATTTTCAAATCTTCATTGAAAGTCGAGCAAAAAAAAATTTATTTTTCAACTAAAGAAAATCAATCAATCAAATCCTTATTGTTAAGGGGCATCTCATCTTCATTGCTTTATATCAAGTTGAGATTTCTCGATCATCTAAATTGAACCAATCGCTAGGGGCATATCAATTTCATCGCTTCATATCAAGCTGATATTTATCTTTTATCTAAATGAATCTCTTAACGTTAATCAATTTCATCACTTTTCATCAAGCTGATTATTCATTTAAACTCAATCAAGGGTTTAAAGAGTTTCTTTGATCAGACTCAATCCAAGAAGTTGTTCAGTATTCATTGCTTTGGATCAGGCTGGACGGTGTATCTTCATCGTGTCTTGATCAATCAAGTTCAAGATTGATTTTTATCATCACTCATTGTGTCTAGATCAATCAAGTTCAAGTTTGGTATCTTTTGTTTTCTATCGTTCCTAAGTTCAATCAAGTTCAGGAATGGTATCGCTTTAATCAGACTTCATTCAGCTTTGTCACTTCGAATCAAGCTAAACATCTTGCTTTTAATCTTGTTCGTGATCAATCAAGTTCAGAACTGGTATCTCCTAGACATGAAATTTTCTTTGAACCAACGCGTTGCTCTCACATTAATTCAAAGAGGGGCAAATGTAATACCCTAAAAATGGTCATCTAAACCATGAGCCCTTAATCTTGACAATGTCACCAAGGTCCTAACCAAAGGAAATTAAATCAATCTTGAGCACACAATTAATTTCTAAAATCATCAAATGTCACATGGCAAATTAATCAACCAATATTAATTAAATCATTCGAACTAAATCATTTTAAACAATTATCTTATTTATTTTATTAAATATCCTAGCATATTTAATTAAATAAATCAATTAACCATTAAATCGTCAAAAAGAGGAATTAATTTGAAAAATAAATCAATTGCCATAAATCTTCAAAAAAAGGAAACAAATCAAGAAAGAGGAATTGGAAATTATGAGCACAAATCTTCAAAAAAGGAAATAAATCAAAAAAGGAATTAATTGACAAAAAAAAAGAATTAAAAATTGAGAAAAGAAATCAATTGGAGATAATCTTGAAAAAAACAAATTAAAAATTGATAAATAATCTCAAAGAAAGCAATAAAAACAATTAAATATTAAAATTGAATGAAATAGAGAATAAATCAATTTTTTTCTGATTTTATCTTAATTTTAGTTCAATTTCCTTTGAAACTGAGAAAAGCATCCAATCACATCAATTCACCTGGATTGTGCTTCCTCTTGAAAAATCTTGACCGCTCATCATCATTTGATCTCAGCCTTTGGTTTCTTTCTGAATTTTCCATAAATTCAGGCTCTCATCTCTCATTCAAAAAGAGATCCTAGATAATATATTGTTATCATGATGTTTTCACTCTTGGTTCATTGAGAATATTGCATACATATTTACATCATTTATCTCATTTATTTCTTCAATCTTGTTAGATTAATCTTGCATCCATCTAGCATTAATATCATGCTCATATAGATTAAAATCCTTCATCTTGGTGTTGTCTAGTCATTGGTATTGCTTATAATCTGAGAGCAATCTTATACTCGCATCTTTTAGAAGGCAATGGGTTGATTTGTTATGGTTTTCATATTCATTTTTATATCTGTCTAACGATGCATGTAATGACTTGATTGAAGTGTTGTGCTTACAGATATAGGTCCACTTTTCACACACACAAGGATATTCTATTTTGGAAAGACTCCTGGAATGGCTTTCCCCCTCTTTCGTAGCATGATTCTCTTACTTCTGTTTCAGTTGTTCTTTCTCAATCATGGGGAGTTAGATTGGTTGATTGTGTAGATAGTGTTGATCTGTTTTCTCACAAGGTCTCATGGAAGGATCCCTCTACTTTGCCATTGTCCTTGCAGGAAATTCAAAATTTTAAATATGTTTTGCAAGACCGAGTGGCTTTCCTTTCTAACATTAAAGATCAACTTATTTGGTGCCCTTCTAAATTGGGAAACTACTCTGTTAAAGAAGGATATTTTTTTTGTAAACAAATGGCCAACCAAAATTCTCCTCATTGTGCCTTTTTGTTCTGTTGGAATAATTCAATATTACCTAAAGCTGGTATTTTTTCCTAGCTCGGGTTGCAAAATAGAATTTTGACTAGTAATCGTTTAGTCAAATTTAATATTGTAGCCTACTTTTCTTGTATCTTATGTGGTAAAGCTCTTGAAGATGTCAATCATCTTTTTCTTCATTGTGAGTTTGCAAGTAGTTGTTGGCATTTTGTCCTCCAAAAGTTATCTCTTTCATTCCCTTTACCTTTACCTTTATGGGACATGTTTCAGTGTTGGCTAGTTTTGTATTCATCTTCTCTATTTGCTTGTTTATGGTTTATAATTCCCTCTTCAACCATATGGGCCATTTGGTGGGAATGAAACAAGCGCAATTTTAGATGTGACTCATCGGATTTATCGGTTGTTCTTGGGATTTTGGAAAGAAGTATTATTGAGCAAGTTAATGCTCATGTCCAAAAATATTTTAACATGAATTCAAAGTTCTCTTCTTGGGACAATTTTATGATCTCTTCTTGGAAAAGTATCATTATTCCTGTATCACCCACCTTTCCAAGGCTTCAGAAAACACCTATAGATAGAAATTCCATAAAATGGCATCCTTCTAATGCCCTTTTTTGTAAATTGAATTTTGATGGATCCTCGCATGGAAATCCTGGTGATTCAGGAATAGGGATAGTTTTTCATGATCATTCGGGTTCTTTATTAGCATTAAAAGCTATGCCAATTTCTCCTAGCACAAATAATATGGTCGAGGCTTGTGCTCTTTTAGAAGGTCTTGTTATGGCTAAGGATTTGAATTTCAAATACCTTCATATTGAAGGTGATTAAGCTATTGTCATTAATACTTGTAAGGCAAGAAAAGATGATAATTGGCATTTCTGGTATATTCTTGAACAAATATGGACTCTTCTTGATATGTTTGAGCACCTCATCATCTCACATGTTTATCATGAAGGTATTGCATTGGCTGATTGCCTCGCTAATATGGGTTATGACAAAACTATTATCAATTCCTCTCAATTGGGGGGTAATTTGATGAGCTTCCAAAACCTATTAATTATAGCATGTAGAGAGTTGAGGATTTAATCTTTCTTATCATATGTTTGCTCATTTATATGAGTTGATATTCTCTTCTCTTGGTGAGGTATTTCTTTTCATAATTCCATTTGGTTTTGATTTGAGATACTTTGCTTTACTTGATCATCACTTGGCATTCATTATTGATGAGCTGGTTGTTATTGATGTTGTTCATGTGTTTGGTACTCTCTTCTAGTGTGAAATCTGGAGATATTTATTTTCACATTGGGAATCCGTCCTTCATATGTCATTTAAAGTTTGACATAGTGTTGTTTTCATGATTATCTTTATACACCACTTCTTTTGGTTTATTAGTCTTTTTATGATATATCTCCTCTTTCTTTTCATTTATGGCATAAAAAGTTTGGGCTTCATTTCTCTCTAGCACTTTCGCATTCGTCTCTTCTCCTTTAGCATTTGTCTATAATGGTGGACCACAGATCTCATGTCGTTGGTGTCAGTCATGTTTTGGAACATTGTGTTTCTTGTAAATTCTTTGTGTTCTGTAGTATGTATATATTCTGGTTGCAATTGTTTTTTGGTGCAGGGGCATGTCAATTTTGATTGCAGGAGTTCTTTGTTATAGGGCCTTCAAGATATCCCAGGAACTTATTTTGTAAATAAGCTTGCATGCTCCTATTCTGTAAAATGAGCTTGCATGCTCCTATGTGTAAATGAGCCTGCATGCTCCTTTGCTGATCTCTATTTTGTAACTAGCTCCGGCTAGAGGATTGTTCACTACTTCTCTTCTATTATCATGTTGATGAGAAATGACCAGAGTTTTTCTTGCTGGTTCTTTTCTCTGGGAGCTTAGTTTGAAACAGTTTTTAAATATATTGTAAAAATTATTTATTATTAATAAAATATATCAAGTGGCATTGCCACCTTGGCAAAAATAAAATAAAATTGATTCTTCAAAATGAATTGGATCATCTACATGTAAAAATAAGGAAAAAAGAGATGTCAGACCTGAATTATTTTCACCTTTATTTTTCTCATTAATCTCTCTTAAACTTCTTATTTTGGTCTCCTTTATCTTGCTAATGTGTGTTTTGACATGTCACTTGAACTTGTGGACTGTGGACTTGGTGGTCCAAAACCAAAAGTCACAATTGTAGATGGTATTTGTTGCATATTTGATGGAGTTTTTTCTTGAATGTGTGAGGCTATTCTTATGGTTGATGATATTATCACTTACCATTTTGTTGACCTTGAATGGGTTTAGCAGTCACATTTGAAGGAAAAGCTATTGGTATAAAATCTTCCTTTTCTTCTTCTGGTAAGTTGGCTGCAATATTGATTGTCCTATTCAAACTTGCATGTCATGCTTTATTTTCTATGAACTACACATCTCTGCTGATTATGAATTTTTAGGCTATGGGAATATAAAAACATCTATACCTTTTATTCATCACTATATCCCACAAATATACATTTTGCTTCTGTGTTTTCTAGTTTTCTTCTTAATTCATTTGAGACTTGTGCATATGCCACATATCTAAATACTCTCATTTGAGAAACATTATGTTTTCACTTCATGCTTCTTTAAAAATCATATTGGTGACATTTTTGGTGGGACATTTATTCATTATACATGTTGCACATGCTACAACTTCAACTCAATACTCATTTATCAAGTTCTTCTCTTTCAACATGCTCCTTTCCATTTCCATGGTTGTCCCAATTTTCCTTTCAGCTACACCATTTTGTTGAGGGGTATTCCTTATAGTAAATTATTTGTGGATATAATGCTCCTTACAAAATATTATAAGCTTGTTTAAAATGTATTAACCACTTTGGTTTTCTCTCAATACTTTAATGTAATTCCAACTTTACTTCTAATGAGAGCCTTGAATTGATGAAAATAATCAAATACATAATGCTTATGTTTTAGAAAGTAGGCCCATACCTTCTTGTGGAATAAAAAATAAATGCCTAGAAGTAATAGCTTTTACAAATTTGAGGTGTTTGCTTTGGTCCAAACAAATCTGAGTGAAAAATATCCTATGGTTTGTTTGCACATATTGACCTTCCTATTGGAAATATATCCCTAGAATATTTACCCAAAATACAACCCTCACATATTCTATTTGTTTTTTTTGTAAAGGGAAAACCCTTCATCATTCCTTTCTTTGACAATAAGTTTGAGCCTCTAACATTTAGGTGTTCAAATCTTAGGTTCCATAGCCATTTTTCATTTTTAAATTCTTCTTGAAAGATTCTTTGGGTGATTGTTGTAGTTTTCTCTTCTTCCACTTGTGAGTTTGTTGGAGGGTGTTCTTGAGAAAATTCTACCATGAAATTTAATTTTAATTGCTACTCATTTGGACATTGGCTATAAGTTGGTTGCTAGAAAATTTATTTAATATTGTGCATTCTTTGTTAATGAAAAATATTTTATACCCCTTTTGAAAAAGTTTTCCTTTACTCATTAATATATACTTCAAGCTAGGACGAAAATAAACATCTAAAGTAAAAAAATTCTCCCCCTTTCAGGTTAATATGTTGACATTTCATTTTCCCATAGCTAAAAATTCGTTATCATTACCGAATGTCACATCTAATTTAACAGGTTCATTGAAACTAGAAAATATTTGTAAGTTCGCTATCATATGATTGCTACAACCGAGGTCCAAAAGAAACTTCTATTCCATTTTCTTGTGTAATGTTACAAGCTATGAACATAGTCTTGATTTTGGTTTTCCTTGGTAAAATTTGGACATTGTTGTCTAAAATCATATTGTTTCTTGCTGTATTCATTTAAATAATACACATAGTCCTTGCAATAATAATATTAAATTGAATAATTATCATACCTTTGGCCCTAAGACTGAATTTGAGTTAAGATTTGATGGTTTCCTCTTCACTTAAGTTTCCACTTGAGTTTGATGGGCTAGTTCTTCCACCTCTATATGAGTTTCTCTTTCCACCTCTAAAATTTGACGCTTCCTTCCTTCTACTAGAGTTTAGTAAGACTTGTCTCTTGAAATCATATTCCAACCTTGATTTTTCTAACCTACTTAGCCTATGCTCATATGAAATAAGAGATACTTGCAAGTCATCAACCAAAAATGGTGAAAAATTCTTTGTTTCTTCTATGAGAACCACAAAATATTCGAATCTTTCAAGAAAAAATCTTCAAATACTTTCAACCACTCTCCAATATTCAAGAGTTTCACCATGTGATCTAGTTTGGTTTACTAGTTCAATAATTTGAGTAAAGAGTGATTTTATCTTGTCTAATTCTTTTACGTATATGGTCTCAAAATCCCTTCTCAGCGATTATAGCTTATCATTTTTTACCTAAGTCATTCCTAGCTAGGTTTTTTTAAGAATATCTCATACTGCTTATGATTGGTTTTCTATTGCAACCATTGAAAAAATGCTCTCATGCACTCCTTGAAAGATGAAAAATAAAGTTCTTCAATTCTTCTCCCTATGATGTAAGAGGAGAAGAAAAGAAAAATGAAATGACAAAACACAAAAAATAATTTGAAAATGAATTAAATCTTTATATATTTTGGATGCATACATAATAAACACATAGCTGCTACCTTTTCTTTGTTCTCAAAGATTCTGCAAGTGCCTACACAACCCTCCGACTTCAAAGTTGCTTTCTAGATGCCTACACAACCCTCCAACTTCTCCATTTTTTATGTTGTTTTAAAACTGCATACATATATGAATACATTAATTTTTATCTCATCTATTTCAAACTGGCCAAAATCAAATAAAAACTAAGAACGAAAACTAAAACATTAACTTGAACAACTGAAGGAGAAGACTATAAAGATTAGAAAGAGCAGGGAAAACAATAATAGAAACAGAAAAGCAATAAGAAGAGACAACACATGATTTATCATGGTTCGGCAAATATGCCTACATCCACACTCAAAGCAGGGAATAACTTCTATTAATCAAGTCATAAATACATGGGTTGCACACAACCATTATATAATCATATTCAGATATGAAATGAACAGTTGGAAGAACGCAAAGGGTCATGTGACCATTGGACTTCACATTCCCAACAATCTCCCCCGTGAAGGCCAACTGGCATAGCCATGCACAGCCATGCACTAGCATCCCTACTTCCATTTTCAAAATTCACATTAAAACCAGCCTGCTAGATTTTAGCTTCATGAACTCTTGTTCACATATGCTTCGAATCAGCCTTTTCCAAATCAAAGCAGAGTTAAAAACTCGATCAGACAAAAACTCACCCATTATGCCAAAAACTGAAACACCACTTTGTCCCAGTTTAAAATACATTTCTTCGTCACCATCACCTGAACTCCCCTGTAACAGAATATCTACCAATTCACAATTACTGGATTCTAATATCCAAACATAAAACTCAAACCTTACAAGGAACAAAACAATGGCATTATTTTCATCATCAAACAACTCCATTAGATTGATATCACGAGTTCGAGTTCTCTCACCCTCAGGTTGTTCATTATCGACGTTGGCACTATCATCCACATCCATCCAATCAGGTTGGTAAATGTCAATGCATTCTGGTCGAGATAAAACATCTCCTCCTCCATTAGAATAAGCATTAACAGATTCAATAACATTTTCATTCACTCCATGTGATGCCTAAAACTGCTTGGAGCGATGTCCATTGTCCTCTGCTCCTGTTAATGGTCACTTTCGCTTCAAACCAGAAAACTAACTTTTATCATTTACAATGTCATCTAAATCCATAGGCTCATAGGCTTCTATGAAATTATCATCACAAAGGTTGACATCATTATGGGAGTGCCTCTTTATTTTTGCCAAGGCCATGCCATCCGTAGAGCTCTCCGAAGCCAAAATTTCTCCCAGGCATCCTTGCCCTGCTACCTCACTCCAATCTACACCCTCCTCATCATAGGAGTCAACATCAGATTCAGCTTGGGTCTCCAACGGCATACACTCTTCCTCCTGCAATCTCTTGAGTTCATCCTCTTCAACAACAACCACTTCTTCAACATCTTTCAGCTTAGAAATTCCAGTGTCTATACAAGGACTATCATGGCATTCAACCTTCACCACACGAATGCCAACAACTTCCCGGCCATTAACAGTTTGGCCAATAAGTGCCAAGGTTGGCTCAAGGGGAGAGAAAATAAGAATCCGAACATCCTTTTCCTTTGCTGGATTCTTCTCTTCAACTGAGCCTCCCTCTTTCTTCCAGCCATCCCACCAATGTACGTGGTGCTTGAAACATAGTTTTACATGGAACGTAAAACTATCATAGAAGTTATAAGTTTTACCTTCTCCTTCTTCCTCCATCTCCGCTCAAGTCAACATGGCTCTGATACCAATTGTAAATATTAGAAGGAGCAGAGAAAATAATAATAGAAATAGAAAAGCAATAAGAAGAGACAACACACGATTTATCGTGGTTCAGCAAATATGCCTACATCCACACTCAAAGCAGGGAATAAGTTCTATTAATCAATTCACAAATACATGGGCTGCACACATCCATTATATAATCATATTAAGATATGAAATGAATAGTTGGGATAACGTGAAGGGTTATGTGACCGTTGGACTTCACATTCCCAACAAAGACAAGGAATTAAGCAGTAGAGGAACCAAAATTTAGCAAACAAGTATGTGACCAGAGTTACAATCCTTATTTCATTTTACTATTTATGTAACTTACCTAAATTTTAATCTATGAATTGTAAATTAAAACGTATAAAAATAATAGTTATTAAAATATATACTAAATAAATTTTAAAAATTATATTTAATAAAAATTTTAAAAATATATATATAAATTTTATGAAATATCAGTATTATTTTGCTTTTATCTAAAGCATAAAATTTTACCACAAGATCAAAACACTAGAAGTGGGAACTTTTGACAACAAAAGAAGACTACTTAATCCAATCATATCCTCTTTCTCTTTCTTGAAATATTTTAATAAATCTACAAACAAATCTATCTACTCTTTTCTAATATTCTCTTACTTTTTTGAATTTGTTTCTATAAATTTATGGATCTCTCTGTCTAAAATTATATGTTTTTAAATACTTAATTTTGATTAATGATTCTCTCCCTTTCTTTTTCTTTTATTTCTTGAAATATTTAGCTAGTTTACAATCTTTCTTAAAAAAAATAAAATTAATAAATTAATTTTGTTCTTAAAGGAAAAAAATGTTTTATTTTAATGTGAATAAAATTTAGAACAAATTATTCTTATTTTCTTTTAGTTTAAATATATATTTAAATTTTTAAATAATGTTACTATTTTTATTTGATTTAATTAGTCTTTTATATAGATATGAAATTTATAAACTATCTAACAATGCTAAATCATTTTATTCAATTATAATCTAAAGACTAATTATCTTAAAATCACAAAATTTTATTGTAATATTCGATAAATAAAAGAATTTTCTGTGCAAGTTTGTATAAAATCTAAATAAGTTGTCTATAAGGAAAATGGAAATTCATAGATTGATATTAAAAGAAATTTAAGTAATACATTAGTAAATTTATAATGTATTTAACCTATAAATGTATAAAAAATATATAATGATTTAAGACATAAATTAAATATTTGTTAAATAAATAAATATCATAATTAGTATAACAGTTTTGATATTAAAAGTGGAAAAATAAGGGTGCTAATACTATAGAATAAGTGTCAAGGATAGAGAAACAAGGTCAATCGGTAGCTAACAATTAGACCACTTACATCATACAAGTCAAAAAAGCCACTAACAACACATAAGCCAAATAGACCATTAACAACACAAAAACTGCCAACATCCCACTTCAAACATGGGGTGAACTAACAACCAAACCCAAAATTTCATAACAAAATATTTTACAAGACAGAAGGCCAACACCCTCATGTCCAAGAGACCTCAAAACCCCAAAATATCTTCAGCTCCATTGAAGATATAGTTAGGGATCTTGGTAGATGGACAAACTCCAACATTGAATGAACAATCAAGGGCAGACAAAAAGTCGCCACCTCCATAGAGGACTATGAAGAAACCACTGATGAGAGCATAATTGTGACCTCAAACCAAAACTCCAAGAATGCAACCATCAAAATGAAACCTTCACCAAACCTACAGAAATAACACCAAACATAATAGGGCTGTCAAGAGCACAAGAAGTGGCAAGGAAAAGCCACCTCAAAAGGAGCCCATTGATCCTCAAGTTCACACTCTTAGAAATAGCCTTATGATAAGTTTAGTGAATGGAGAACTTAATGCACTTCATGTAACGTCCTGCCAGGAAACCCTGAAATGATTAAACTAAAACACTAGGAAAGAGTGTAATTTTTACAATTTTTTTTTTTAATAAGTTTAATGATACATTGAGTTAACATTATGCTTAGATTACACAACAAAAGACTTAACTTAACACCTAACAGGTTTTCCAACTTGGTTAACATGATTTAAACTAACATTTCTTAGCGTTAATTCATCTATTATTATTAATATATTAATAGCATGTTTAAGTTTCATTCAATAGTATTCTATCCATTACATTACATTTAATTTCCAAATAAAACATATGCATTACCGTTTAGCATCCATTTATACATTGCTTGCATCACAAGATAGAAATACATTATATTTCACTAAATCACTAAGTCTTAAAAATCAAATAATGTTTACATTGCAATTACATCTTTCCATGAAGGCATATATATAAAATAAGTACAATTGACCATATAAGGTCTATGATATACAAAGAATGATCCAAATAACAAATAGGATCCAACTGAATAACAAGATGCTCGAATCCAAGTGCAAATGGAATACCTGTGAAGCCAACTCCCGCAAGAAGGAACAAACACACCCGATAGAAAGTGGCACTACCACCCATCCATGTGGCTCAAAAAGAACCACCCCACCATGCCAAGAGATAGAAATAAGACCCACTAGCAACCTACAAGGTATGCACACACATGGTCAAAAACACAACATCAGAAAGACTCACATGAAGTATAAATTTGCAGAACATGACTCCACAAAAAAAATTAGGTGAAACCAACAAGGCTACACACTACTGACCATAAGGGAAGAGTGTAATCACATAGCTCAGTATGGTTATCTGGACAGGCCTTCATAGTTCTCGGTCCCCATCCTGGGTTATCCTAGTAACCTCTCTCGAAACCTCAAGGCCATTGAAGTCACATGTGGACCCAAAGAATCCTTTCGTGAGGATAGGGTTGTTGGTTTGCCATTCTAGGCCTTCTCACTAGATCTAGAGTCTGTACTAGCACTCAACCATGAGTGAGGTATAATTATCTTACTTAATGTTTCATCTACCCAACCCCGTAATGTATTATTAGGTTATCCATCTTTTATACAACTTTCGAGGAGTTATCCTACTAACCTCTTTGGGCGCAACACCCACTCGAAATCCACTCTCCCTTATGACACTAAACCAAAAATGTCGCAACGAAATCCAAAGCCAAGGTACCAAACTAAAGTTACACACGAAGTTCAAGACAATAGAAAATACTGGGCCAAACAAGTCGTTGCACAATATTAAATCAACTAACAAAAATCAGTCAAGTGACATGACCGGTCAACGAAAATGATCACATGAAAATGTCTAATACATTAAACCAAGGAATTGCAGTTTCCAAATTAAATGTCAATACAATCAATTAAAACAAGCACCTTTGCTAAACTAAAAAACAATACTTTCCATTTCATTTAAAACACAAATTTACCAAGATTCTTTAACCCCTTCCAGATTCAAAATACACCATTTCTCTATAAATTAAAAATAGTAATTTAAAAAATATATCTTTTAATACCCCTCGCACCTTTCAAAGTTGTTGCCATGCAGCCCCATGAGGGAGGAGGTGGTTGGGGACCACGACGTGGTCCCCCACCCATAATCAAGGTTGTGGTGGGTGGCCATGTCATGGCTACCAACCATGGCGCCCCATCCCCATGGTTTGAGGAAGCCACGACTCCCCACCCATGTGGTTCGTGGTGTTTTGGCCCACCACGACATCACATATAGTATTTTTATTTTTTATTTTCTTTTTTTTAATATTTTTTCAATTTAATTTTTTAATAATTATTTTTTTAAATAAAAAACCAGTCACTCTAAATGTGAACTAGTAAATATTTTAACAGCAAGTATATTAAAACCCAAAAAACCCATATTTCCAGGAAATTGAGAATACTAAATACTTTTTTGACCAAAAATTCAAAAAAGCAAACCCGAACCATATAGTATAATCAAATTTTGAAAACAATAGGTGATAGTCGTAGCATGTATATTTTATGAAAATAATAGAAAATGAGCATTATGAAGACAAAGACTATACGTGATAGTTGTAGCAACAACAAGAAGTGAAATAAAATGACCAACACAAATATATTCCTAGAAATATCATGGCACTATATTGAAAGCCAGGAAAAGTGTTTTCGAGTTTCAAAAGACATAGAGAGAATGGTTACCATCTATTATAGCAGAGAAAGGTATAGCTTGAGACATTTGAAGCAGTGAAAGACCCTATCAATAACATGGCAGAGCCCTGTGTTTCACTCCTGAAATAGTGCAGGGAAGTCCTATATATTAGGAAGGGTAAGTCATAGTGTGTCAGAAATAGTTGATTTTAATGATCTAACAAAGAAGTTGCAATTATACAACCTCAATTTACAATTTACATCATTTTTAAAGGAAGGGTGTAATGTGCCTTGACGTCTATCTACGAAGGCATTTTTATGTTCTCCAATTCACATGAAAGAACAACATATGGGGATGGTAAAAATAATGGCCCTAAGTTTTTCCTTATCTAACATAAAGTGATGAGAAGTAATACCTCAAGAATGTTGAGTGAAAATCCACGGTGTGAATGCAACATAATTTTGAAACCCTTCTAGGTTTTCTTAGAAAACCAATGAAACACAGATGAACCAAAGCCTCAAGGTCTTTTTGCATAGAGCGATGATAACCCATAAATAAATACAGAGATCTTGAATAGATAAAACACACTATGAAATAAAAACTCAACTTCCAGAAAATGAGAAAGTAAAGATATGTAGCCACACAGGAAAAAATATGTGGTTTTTATTCATCTTGACATTTCTTACAGAAGAAACGTACATACATTAAAACTATAAGGGTTTCTATTAAACTCTTTACAGAAGACTACAAATTTCTTTCAAGAAGTCTCATGGCCACAAAGCAATGTGTTTCTTTCCAGTGAAGCTGAAATTCGAGCATGTTTTTTTTTTTGCAAAAAGCTAAAGACTAAATTTTACGGAGGAAAAAAATTGCATATGAGCTTACCTATGAGTTTCTTTCTTTGCTAATAAACGATGTCTAGAAACTCTTCCATCCTGTCATGGAATTACAACAGAAACCCTATCTATGGCGGCCAGGCTTCTTGAGAAGCTTCAAAAATACAAGCGAAATATAAAAACTTCTTTTGCTTCGGGTTCATTTAGGGTTTACATTTTTCCCTATCGAACATATGTGATTTTTATCATATTATTTTAGAATTGTATTGCCACTATTAGTACCGTCATGGTATTGTTTCATTTACCTTACAAATGCTTCGAATATGCTATACATGGTGTTTAGGACTAAGTCCTTGGGACTTACATTTTCATCAAAGTTGTGGTGGGTGGCCACACCATGGCTGACCCACCACATCATGGCTGCCAGCCATGGTGTGCCCTCCCTATGGTTTGGGGAAGCCACAACTCCCCTTCCATGGGGTTCGTGGTGGCGTGGCCCACCATGACACCACATATAATATTTATTTTTAATTTTTTTTTTCAATACAATTTTTTATAATATATTTTTTTTGAAACAAAAACCCAGTCACTCTAAATGTGAATTGGTTAAATTTTTAATAGTAAGTATATTAAAACCTAGAAAACCCATTTTTCTAGCAAACTGAGAAAACAAAATACATTTTTTCACCAGACATTTCAAAAAATCAAACCCCAACCATATATTATAATCAAATTTTGAAAAAAAGGGGGTTAACATGGTAAATAATTGTTTTTGTTTTCCCAAACCCCAACCATATATTATAATCAAATTTTGAAAAAAAAGGGGTTAACATGGTAAATAATTGTTTTTGTTTTCCCAATTTTCTCTCACAACTAGTAATTTTTACATTTCCCCAATTTTTCCAGGTTTGCCCCAAAATTGAAAATTCTGCCAAATGATTTAACACCAAATTTTCACCCAAACATAACAAATCATTTCACCAACCTGTTTCACTCTCCAAGCAGACAGGGTTGAAGGAGAGCAAACCACAAGACTCTAGGAAAATTCCTCCACCAACAACTCCAACTCAAAAATCAAACTAGGAAAATTCCTCCACCAACAACTCCAACTCAAAAATCAAACGCAAAGTTTTTTCTCCAAAAAAATATTTTTTCTCTAGAATGCATAATAAAATGTTTCTGGTCAATAATTCATATATATAATTTTTCCTTCTCAAAATATCTTTTTTTAGGTCAAGTTTAAAAAAAATTTTAAAATGAAATTAAAATTTCAATTTCTTTTTTTCGAAGGGATGCATTACATTTAACTTTGCCAATTAAAAAACATTTCCCTTTTTTTTTAAATATGAAAAACAATTAATCATTAATATACATAAAACTAAAAAAAAAAATTCTATTAAAAATCAATTAAAACACATACTATATCATTTCACTATTTAACCAAACAATTCACTTTGTAATTATTCAAATAAAATAATTTATAAATCTATTAAAATATTAAAATTCACTTAATCCTGTATTTCAAAACAAATTTTAAGAACGCACAACATGAAATTCAACAATATAAAACAAAAATACGACCTCCATACCAACAAACAGGGATGGTTGACCGACGACTGACAGTGCTAATTGATGAGCAAGGCTAAGGTTAAAATTAGGGCCTTAAGACTATCTCCTCCACTTCCATCAGATTATTTAGGTACACTCATACCTATGAGACCAGGTGAGGTAAGTACCTTGTACCTTCAAATCCCGCATCACCAATTCATGCATACATGTATACATTCAAACATAGTAGACACATGGGTGGAGGAAAATCATGATGTTCCATGTCTCACCGAAGTGAGTAAAGGAAAATCATCTCTTCGCACCCCATACACTTACAAACATGATAACATATACATAACGCATCTCACACATAAAATAAATGTGTTAGCCCATGTCAGTAATCCAATAAAATAAAATTTAACCATCATTAAGGGAAATGATGCATAAACAATATACATCGAAACTCAAATCAAATTATAACACATCATAGCATATTATCTAAGTAAAATATCAAAATATAATGTATCCACTAATATCCACTGAAAAAGTCAACTATAGTCAAAACATATATCTAAAAAGTTTGATCCAGGGAGGGGTATTACACTTCACTAAATAACGTGTGACATTTTAGAATTTATCTCTTCATAGATTGTGGGAGGGTAAGAATGGGAAAGAAGTAAAAAAAAATTGAAAAAAAAACTAGATCTATGGTAGTACACCAAAAAATTACAAAGATATGAAAACTTGAATCATGACAAAGAAACATATAATTCCTTGAATAAAGCACATAATACCACTATCTCTTCATTGATAGAAAGAGAGCACATATATAAGGTTAAATCAACACATAATTCAACATTCAAATATTCATCTAAGATGCATCTATTAAGGCTAAACAAGAGTACATATTTCTTCACTACTTTCAAATATCTCTCAATAATATTTCAAATTCACTACAATAACATAGAGTAATTTCAAATCATAATAATATAGACTACTGGAAGAGAGTAACCATACATGATTGAAGACCCATATATCATAAATGAAATTACAAGAGCTAAAATCATGGATAGTGTGAAATACTCACTTGCACATATAATTTCAACATTCACTTCAAATATTTAAAGAAAGAGAAATGCAATTTAGGAACTATTTGATATGTCTTCCCCTTTCATTACATTCATTGAAATTAAAGTCTAAGAAACATAAAAAATTCCATTGTAACATTAAATTCACATAGCCAACTACTAATCCTTCGTAATCTGAATCCCTTTCTATGAAAACATGAAAATACTTATAAAATCCAAAATCCTAAATCCTAAAGCTTCCTAAAATCATCACCATTATCACACCTTAATGCATGGAAACATCCCCCTAATTACTATTGTAGTCACCTTCATTAATGATCTCAGCCTCATCATGAGTAGTTTGTCATGCATTTTGTAGTACCCTTGCCCTAATCAATTTATAATCTCGTTTTGACGTTGATTAGTTTATCATGTTATAATATTATAGTAAAATGTTTTGATTTTTGTGCATACCTGTTAATGTGGCTTTCACACCAATTCATATGCAAGTCTATTAGTTATCCTATTTCATGTTATTAATCTCGAGCTAACACTTTCATTAAGTATATATATGTATACATGTATGACTCTTGGTTGCAGGAGATTTCAGGTCTAGTACCGCATGAGTGCGAGGTTCTTCTCCTCCTGGATTCAAAGGTTTGGGTGTACCTCTTTGGTCCTTAGAATTTGAATTAGGTGCTCGTAAGACCCTCGTTTGACCATAGTCGTGCTCAAGTGAGCATCGTCAGTCATCATCGATATTCTCTTTGGTTGGGTATGCAGGTTGTTTGTATGGTTGACTTTCTTGGGTTGCATGTTTTGTGTGTGGTTAAATTGAATATTTAATTTGATTTAATGTGTGTTTACGCATTAGTATTTTGGGGACTAAATTTTAAATAGGTTCCTTTTATGCGATTAATTGTTAATTGGAATTACTCAATTCAAGTTGGTAGCAAGTTCAATTAAATGGTTAATTTTAACTATTAAATTTATTTTGTTTATGATTTTGGAAAGGAAATATTACAACTATTTGAAATCGAATTTATTTAATCTTGTTGACATTTTGACATAGAAAGGTTAATTTAAGTTATTTGAGAAAATCAATTTTAAATTAAAAATAAAAGTTTAATGTCTTGATTTGTTGAAAAGAATGAATTTTGAGATTTTATTTTAAATTCAAAAATAAAAAAAATTGGTCAAATCTTTCCCATTTAACCTAGGTTTTGGAAAAATATTGAAAGGATTTATTTTTGGAAAATATTCTAGAGAAACTTTATTTTTGGGAATGAAAATTTGGGGATTTTGGAGGAGAAGAGATTTTTGGAGCTTGTAGGTTGGGCGCTCCTTCAATCTTGTCAGGATTGCTGAACTAGGTAGGCCTCTAGTTTATTTCATTGGCTTGTTTGTTTTAAACAAATTGTTTTAGATTTTGAAGAATTATGTTTGTGAGGATTAAAAAAAATCTCATCTATTTGGGGAAAATGAAACAGTTGTAATTTTATCTCCAATCCAAACCCTTCTTGTCTTGTTTTCCATCTCAAGTTTAGATTTTGGTTACTCGGGGTTTTTTAAAATAAATAAAAAATTGGGTTGGCTGTTTAAAATGAAAATTTGTTAAAATTCCAAATAAATGCTTTGAAATTCAGGCTTTAATCAGAGAAATCTATTTGTGTTTGGGTAAATGGATGTTAATCAATCTTATTTTGCCAATGGTGTTTGTTTTAAAGAAATTTTTCCCTTTCCTAGATCTGGGTTTTCTAAAAAATTAAATTTAGAAAATTCATAGTTTTCTGGAAATTTTTATTTTTTATTTTTTAAGTCTCTATGAAACTGGGTTTTCACACTGAGTTCACTGTTTTGACAGTAAATAAATTTCAAAAATAAAAAATAAAAAAAATTAAAAAAATATCATATAACCCATGTGGTAGGGAAAAACCCCCCCACCACGTGGGAGGAAGCACACTACCAAGGGTAGTGGTTGCTACCAATTGGGAGCAGGGCTACCAATGGTAGCGGCCTGCTACCATTTGGTAACAGTGCTACCAATGGTAGCGTGAGCTACCAAGGGGGCCCACGTGGGTAACCCCCCCCCCTCCCCCGCACCCTTTTTTATAATTTGGAAATTGTAATTTCTTTATATATATATATATTTTTATTGCAAAAAAAAAAATATAATTATTTAATGTTATAAATAAATGTTAATTTTAATAAAGTTTCAATTATGATTAATTTGGTCATTAGGTAATAATTTATGATTAATGTGTTATTAATTATTTGTATAATGAAAAATATACATTAATTAATATTCAACTCCTATTTTATTATTAATGCATATTTTTCTAATTAAATACTTGATTTGCTAATTTCATTATTAATTATTAATTTGTTATATTTTATTAATTGTGGATTAGTTAATTTTGGTATTTTTCTATATGTGCATAAGGAAGTAATTTGTGTATTTGGGATATGGTTGCCTATTTTTGGTTCATTTATATGTATGTATCCTTATTCAGAAAAGTGTAATTTGGTTCTGGAAAAGATGAACGTGGAGAAATTATTTTCGAACCAGTATGACAATGGTGTTTTATTTGAAGATTAAATATCATATTTATATGGTTAATGTTTATTTAAGTGTATTCATGTGAAATTAGTTTAAAAACTCATAATGATGTATTTATGTTATGTTTTGATGCAAACAACCTTAGTGAGTTAGAAAACCAAGAATGACCTATACGTGGATGAGATAGATAACTGCAATCAAATTTAGATCATTTAGAAAACTTGATCGACGTTTACTGTTTAAATCAATATGGGAAAAGATTGTCTCTATCACTTATTTCCTATGCAAGTTTAAATTTTTGTATTCGCTTTTGCTTAAGTAATGGCAAGACCTTGATTTGATTGATTGGACCCTACCATTTGGGTGATTTGGGATACCTGTTATGTCCTTGATCTTGAGTTTGACTGATGTCTTTTGATGGTGTTGTAATTGGTTATGTCCTCTATGCAGGTGTCGAATGATGATTTGTGGTTGACCATAGTTGGTCAAGTCTCTATTTAGAGTACCGTCAGTCAGTGCACCTCATATGAAGTCGTGTTTGACTGGAAATGGTTGTTCCCTCCATTTTGAACTCTGTATGCTTGACCTTGTGTATTCTTTGGTTTATAAGTTCATTTGAGTATAGTCTAGTGTCGTATGGGAAAGTGGCTTTCGATTGGGGGTCGCATCCAAAGTGGCTGCTGGGTAACCCACCATAAGTGTGTATAATAAGTGATAATCTAATAGCATATTAGAGTGTTAGTTAACAAATCATTAAGTAAGATAATTGTGCCTCACACATGGGATGAGTGCTAACACAGACTCGACATGAACTGAGAAAGCCTGAAATGGAAAACCATCATCCTTGTCTTCATGAAAGGATGTATGGGTCGACATGAGGCTTGGATGGGCTGAAGGTTAGAATTAGGTTGCCAGGGTAACCGAGTGGATGGGGTCGGAACCTATGAAGACCTTCCTTGGTAACCATACTAGGTTATGTGATTACACTTGTCCCTTATGCTCGCTAGTGTATTGTTGTGTTGTCTTGATAGGAGCACTATTGTGGAGTCATCCTCTTGCTTATGCCCTTCTGAGTACCTAATATCATGCTAGACCTTGGGTTATGATGAATTAGTTTTGTAGATGCTCCAATGGACCTTTGTATTTGCTTCTATTATGTTGAGTTGGATCCTTTCCTGTTCAAAGATCATTTATGTATTTATTTGATTGAAGGGGTCCTTTGTATATTGGTTATGTTCACCTTCATGGTAGGATTGTAAATGATGTGAACCTTATGCATTTATTTTATGTGAACTCTGATATCAATTTGGTGTTATGTGATGCTTATGTTCTTATGCTTCCTTTTTAGTTTTAGCATATATGGATGGAGTTATGTTAGATTGTATAAAGTGGATAAGGAGAGATAAATCATAAATGCATGTATGCAGTTGTCTTTTAAGTGCAGTAAATTGGATCATGAAAGAATGTAGATTAGAGTTATGGAATATATTCAGTTATTGTTAAGGAAATTAAGTATGCATGGAAAGATCTCATTAGTTTATGATGAAATTCAAGTGTGTTATAAATTAGATGCATGGCTTATATTTTAATGAAAAACTTGAACATAAGGTATGAATAAATCTTAATGGATGAACCTTATCTTGTGATCTATATTTTTATCTTACTAAAAGAAATTATCCTTGTTTAAGAATTATCTCATTATTAAGATAATCATCTTATTGGATTAATTAGTGCAAGTTAAGTTAAATGTGGAATTAAGTAATCATGTTGGGAAACTCTTTAGGTGTTAGTTGAAGTCTTCCGCTATGTAATTTGTAATTTGATATCTCATTGTATCATTATGTTGTGTTTAATTTTAAAAAAATAAAATTATTTGGACTCTATTCTTGTGTTTTAGCTTAATCCCTTTGGGGTTTCTGGCAGGGGATTACATTTGGTATCAGAGCCCAAGTTACAAACACTAGGATGTCTAGTTTTGCTTGTGCCCTTAGTTGGTGTGAGCTGTATCGACCTTATGTGTATACTTGTCCTCCATTTTGTATGTGTGTGATTGAGCAGACCTTAACTTGTGTCTAATGTGTGTGTTCACACCTTGTTTTCACCTTCTTGATGTTGGTGTTTTTGAGTGATTATATGTGCTTTGTTGCTTATTGATGTCTTGGTCTACGATTAGTCTTACTCTGAAAGAGAGTCATATTTACCTTCCTTATTGATTGTTGTACTCTTTAGACTAATCCATTTGGGTTGGTCAGTGCTTGTCTTGAGTTTGAAAGTGCGAAATATGCTTGTTTAAGATTATGATCTAGCTAAGTGTTGTCCACTTGAAGGACTAGTATGGTAGATATTGAATGCTTATTTTGTACCAAATTGAATGATTATCACCCTTCCTCCTCTTCCTCTCTAGAAGTTAAAATGTTTGAGATATGTGTAATTATCTCTTATGTGAGATTTCTTTTTGTGAGAGAAAGGTTGCGACTTCTTGAGCCCTTGTGTGAGCCTTATGACACTTATGTGTTTTTAGATAATAAAGGGGCTATGGGTTCGAAAGTTCATATTGGTTATTGGGAGAAAATTGTATGTTTACATTAAGGATTCTCCATGTGTAATGTAGGAGTAACATAATTAAATACTATCTTAAGGAACGTGCATTAGTATGCGAATAGTTGTTATGTGAAACCTACTTTGTTTGTAAAAGAAGTATCAAAAGAGAACATGTTATAGTGGCTAAGAGTGTATGAATGTGTTCCACGAAAGATTGTTTTATGTGTTTAATTAAACCAGTTTGATTGAGGATCTATTTTAACAATGATCCATTGAACTTGCTTTTTGATATATGTAATTGCCTTATTATGATTAGCAAGTGCAAATGAAAGGCTTGTTTGATGTATATGCATAATATGTATTATTTGGTTGATAGATCTTCGTTTACCTTATCATATTTTGATTTTCAATGATAGGTTGCAGATTATGATATGTTTTTGTATTGAATTAAGAGTAGTGAGTGTTCACAAGAGGTCTTGTATTATCGAAATGATTGTCTATCTTGATCTCTGTTGGTTGGAAAACTAGAACATTCTGTTGCAACCATAATAATTGGAAATGTCATGTTAGGTTGTTTGACATCCTTCTAAAATGGTAGTGAAATGAGAACCATGTAGTTGAAATGATAGACTTATAGTGAGAAATTTTAACATGTGGTGTGATCTTGTTGATCTAGTGTTTGCATGAAATAGTTTGGTTATCAAACTCTCTTTCCCTTCTCTTTGCCTAGATTATAAGATTTTTACAAATGTTGCTAACAATGCATTGATTTAAATAGAATGTTTATAACGCATATGAAATTGTATGTTTGCATTTGGGCTTCTTATGGAAAAATGAAAGTCTTAAGCTTCAGAAAGAAATTTGCTTGGTTAGTAATGTAGTTATGAATGCTTAGTGGAACTAGAGAAAGATATAGGAATGATATTATTTCCTTATGTAATTGTGATTTGTTAATAATTTCAATATTGGTATCTAGAGTAAACTTTATTTAGTTATTTTCGTGGAAAGCATAATTTAAACCTTCCTTTAGTAGATGATAGTGTACTGAAAAGTACTCCCCGTAAATGTGACTAAACTAGTATTGGTGTTTCCTTTGTGTATTGTAATAAAACCATACTTGCTATATGTGTGCATGGGTTGGTGAAGTAATCAACCATGGAGGATATGTTGCTTAAGAGTATGGGAAACCATACTGTGTATGTGATGTTTCTTATTTGTTTCCTTACTGAGTACCAAACCTTGGGTTGTTGGTAATTCAGTATGTTAAGGGGTAGTATTTGAAGTCACCATTCCTTGAATAGTATGGATCGGTGAACGAGTAATGTCAGTACGAAGTGACTTTAGATTCTCTATTTCGAGGAATAATATAGTTATACAATAAAATTGTATCAAAGGTGTGCTCAATACTTTCCCTTTTGATGAATCTATTTATATGTTTATGTGTGACAGCCTATTCTTCTCTTTTATTTGAGCATATTGATGGTGATTCTTGAGCATAGTGATGGTGTATTTTGGAGGATCTTTTTCCTTATCTTAATGAAAGGTAGGTTTATCCACATGAGCTGCCAGCTAGTAGGTGTTGGTTAACATGTGGGTGGACCTTAGTCATGTATAGCTCTGGCTTATGATGATTATCCTAATAGATACCTCACTATGCAGGATGTGACCTGCGCGTGCCTTTTTCTGTGAGGTACACTACCATGTGGGATACGTCCATTGTGAGTCTTCTCCGCTTGGAGTATTGCCATGCCACGTGACAACATGATGTGGGGTGATGCCGAGGTGCACACTTCCATGACATATGGATGTGTGATTAGGCCGCACCACATGATGAGCTACTGTGACAACTATTCGATTGTTCCTTCGTTCCTCGTTGGTAGCTAGATGCTAGTCACATAGTGATGTTATGTGCAGTTGTGATATTCTTATTTATTTCTTTGTTCATCAGAAATTTATTCTACTTTGACTTTGAAGGTTTAGCCACGATCTTGTGATCTTTTTCTTAGTTAATTTGGTGTTGCAAATTTTGGATTATTTTCTTGCCTTACTGTTGGAATTGATGATTTATTATCTTTATTCATTTGTACTTGGGTGGTTAAACTATTTTACCCTTATTGTTTTCATATGTTGGTCTTGTGTTGAAATGTGAAATTCCTCTCCAAGGATGTATGAGACGGTCTTGGTAGATTGTGTACGAGGAAGTAGATGTAGGGAACCTTGAGGATGGGGGTATGTGAGGCTATGATGTAGTTGTGATCCACTACCTACCTATGTGTGGTGACTATCTCTTGGAGGCTAACCACCTTACTCAACAAGGAATGTTCACGATGGTCTTGTATGGTAGGTAGCACCGTTATGGTGTTCCCTATCACCATCAAGCCTTTGAGTGAGATGTTGGATATTTATGATCATATTATTGTTCTGAGATCTGGCATAGAGATGTTGATAGTGCATGTTATCTTTGACCGAGAATTAGACATGCTCATATGTGGCCTTTTGAGTTGTGCATTCTAGTTATGTGGATGGTTATTATGTGTATCATGGAGTGAATTGTGTTAACTTGTCACTATGTTATGGGACATAGTCTTTGGAAAGGTTTTCATATGCTTGACAAGTGTAAACAATTCAGTTATTTATGTTGCTCTTATTTCGTGAAAGTTAACTTGGTTGTAGAAATTGATATTTGAAGCTAGTTCTATATGATAAAATTTTATGATGAGGATGGATTGGTAAAAGAAACTAATCATGATGGCATGTTTTCTTGTCATATTTGACAGATGATTATGGTAATTGTTGCTTACCTCTTTGTAATGCATTAACTTGGTGTAATGAAAGGAAGAAAATTCTTGTTTCTCTACTATGATTGTGGATAATTCCTACAATGTTATAAGAAATGTATGGATTTAGATGTATCTTCCCAATGGATAATGGCATTCGTAAAGGATTTACCAATAATGTTTCATTTATTTATGGAAAGATTCCTATGTGTAATTTGATATTTGTTCAATGAGTTTCAGCGCTAATGCGTGCGACATGTTTTTCCTCTAGCCGTACGACTTCCAGGAGTAAGTCGGAACCTAGGCGCAAGAATGTAGTACCCTTCCCTAATCAATTTCTAATCTTGGTTTGACCTTGGTTAGTTTATCATGTTATAATGTTATAGTCAAATGTTTTGATTTTTGTGCATACCTATTAATGTGGCTTTCGCACCAATTCGTATGCAAGTTTATTAGTTCTCCTATTTCGTGTTATTAATCTCGGGCTAACACTTTCATTAAGTATACATATGTATGCATGTATAACTCTTGGTTGCAAGAGATTTCAAGTATAGTACCACATGGGTGCGAGGTTTGTCTCCACCTGGATTCACAAGTTTGGCTGTACCTCTTTCGTCCTTAAAATTTGGATTAGGTGGTCGTAATACCCTCGTTTGACCATAGTCGTGCTCAAGTGAGCATTGTCACTCATTGTCGGTATTCCCTTTGGTTGGGTATGGAGGTCGTATGTCTGGTTGATTTTCTTGGGTTGCATGTTTTATGTGTGGTTAAATTGAGTATTTAATCCTTAGTATTTAATTTGATTTAATGTGTGTTTATGCATTAGTATTTTGGGGACTAAATTAAATAGGTTCCTTTTATTCGATTAATCATTAATTGGAATTGCTCAATTAAAGTTGGTAGCAAGTTTAATTAACTGGTTAATTTTAAATGTTAAATTTATTCTGTTTATGCTTTTGGAAAGGAAAGATTAAAATTATTTGAAATCGAATTAATTTAATCTTGTTGGAATTTTGAAATAGAAAGGTTAATTTCAGTTATTTGAGAAAATCAATTTAAAATTCAAAAACAAGTTTAATATCTTGATTTGTTGAAAAGAATGAATTTTGAGATTAAATTTTAAAATAAAAATATTTTAAATTCAAAAATTAAAATTTTGTTCAAACCTTTCCCATTTAACCTAGGTTTTGGAAAAACATCAAAAGAATTTATTTTTTGAAAATATTTTGGGCAAAAATATTTTTGGGAATGAAAATTTGGGGATTTTGGATGAGAAGAGATTTTTGGAGCTTGCAGGTTGGGCTCTCCTTCAATCTTGCCAGGAGGGTTGAACTAGGTAAGCCTCTAGTTTATTTCATTGGCTTCTTTGTTTTAAAGAAATTGTTTTGGATTTTGAAGAATCTTGTCTTCTTTTCCATCTCAAGTTTAGATTTTGGTTGCTCGGGTTGTTTTAAAATTAAAAAAAAATTGGGTTGGCTATTTACAATGAAAATTTGTTAAAAGTCCAAATAAATGCTTTCAAATTCAAGCTTTAATCAGAGAAACTTGTTTCTGTTTGGATAAATGGATGTTAATCAATCTTATTTTGCCAATTGTGTTTCTTTTAAAGAAATTTTTCTATGTCCTCCATCTCAGTTTTCTAAAAATGCAAATTTTAGAAAACTCATAGTTTTTCTGGAATTTTTTTTTTTTTTTTAAAGTCTCTATGAGACTTGGTTTTGACTGTGAGTTCACTATTTTGAATGTAAATAAGTTTAAAAATATAAATATATATATATATATATATATCATATAACCCACGTGGTGGGGAAAAACCCCCACACGACAAGAAAGGTAGCACGCTACCAAGGGTAGTGACTGCTACCAAGGGGGCCCACATGGAGGTCCACATGGGTAGTCCCTCCCCGCCCCCCTTTTTTATATTTTGGAAATCATAATTTAATATATATATATTAATTACTTGTATAATAGAAAATATACATTAATTAATATTCAAATCATATTTTACTATTACAGCATATTTTTCTAATTAAATACTTGATTTGCTCATTTCGTTATTAATTATTAATTTATTATAATTTATTAATCACGGATTAATAAATATATATTAATTAATAGTTAATTTTGGTATTTTTCTATATATGTATGTGGATTTGGGAAATGCTTGCCTATTTTTGGTTCCTTTATATGTATGTATCCTTATTCAGAAAGGTGTAATTTGGTTCTCGAAAAGATGAACTTGGAGAAATTATTTTTGAACCAGTATGACAATGGTGTTTTATTTGAAGATTAAATATCATATTTTTACGGTTAATATTTATTTAAGTATATTCATGTGAAATTGGTTTAAAAACTCGAAATGATGTATTTATGTTAAGTTTTGATGCAAGCAAACATAGTGAGTTAGAAAACCAAGAACAACTTGTACTTGGATGAGGTAGATAATTGCAATCAAATTTAGATCATTTAGAAAACTTGATCGACTTTTAATGTTTAAATCAATATGGGAAAAGATTGTCTCTATCGGTTATTGCCTATGCAAGTTTAAATTTTTGTATTTTCTTTTTCTTGAGTAATCATAAGACCTTGATTTGTTTGATTGGACCATGTCATTTGGTTGATTTGGGATACCTATTCTGCCCTTGATCTCATGTTTGACTATTGTCTTGTGATGGTGTTGTAATCACTCATGACCTTTATGCGGGTGTCGAATGATGATTTGTGGTTGACCATAGCTGGTTAGGTCTCTAGTAAGAGTACCGTCAATCAATGCACCTCATATGAAGTCATGTCTAACCAAATGGTTGTTCCCTCCATTTTGAACTATGTATGCTTGACCTTGTGTATTCCTTGGTTTATGAGGTCGTTTGAGTATAGTCTAGTGTTGTATGGGAAAGTGGCTTTCGATTGGGGGCCACGCAAAAAATGGTTGCTGGGTAACCCATCGAAAGTGTGTCTAATAACTACTAATCTAACAACATATTAGAGTGTTAGTTAATGAATCACTAAGTAAGATAATTGTGCCTCACACATGGGATGAGTGCTAACATAGAATTGACATGCAGTGAGAAGGCCTGAAATGGAAAACCATCATCCTTGTCTTCACAAAAGGATGTGTGGGTCCACATGAGGCTTGGATGGGCTGGAGGTTCGGATTAGGTTGCCAGGGTAACCCAGTGGATGGGGCTGGAAGCTATGAAGACTTGTCTTGGTAACCATACTAGGTTTTGTGACGACACTTGTCCCTTATGCTCGCTATTGTGTTGTTGTGTTGTCTTGATAGGAGCACTGTTGTGGAGTCATCATGTTGCTTATGCCCTTGTGAGTACCTGTTATCATGCTAGACCTTGGGTTGCGATGACTTAGTTTTATGGATGCTCCAGTGGACCTTTGTATTTTCTTCTATTATGTTCAGTTGGATCCTTTCCTATTTGGGGATCATTAATCTATTTATTTGACCAAAGTGGTCATTTGTATATTAGTTATGTTCTCCTTGATGGCAGGATTGCAAATGATCTGAACCTTCTGTATTCTTAACTTATTTAATGATCAAAGGGGTCTTGCATTTGACCAAACCCAGAGATGTAGCCCTTTAGGTGTGAACTTCGATATAAATTTGGTGTTATGTGATGCTTATGTTCTTATGTTTCCTATTTAGTTTTACCATGTATGGATGGAAATATGTTAGAACGCATAAAGCGGATAAGGTGAGATTAATCATAAATGCATGTATGCAGTTGTCTTTCAAATGCATTAAATTGGATCATGAAAGAATGTAGATTAGAATTATGGAATATATTCAGTTATTGTTAAGGAAATTAATTATGCATGGAAAGATCTCATTAGTTTATGATGAAATTCAAGTGTGTTATAAATTAGATGCATGGCTTATATTGTAATGAAAAAATTGAACGTAAGGTATGAATAAATCTTAATGGATGAACCTTATCTTGTCATCTATATTTTTATCTTACTAAAAGAAATTATCCTTGTTTAAGAATTATCTCTTTATTAAGATAATCATCTTATTGGATTAATTAGCGTGAGTTAAGTTAAATGTGGAATTAAGTAATCACATTGGGAAACTCTTTAGGTGTTAGTTGAATTCTTCGGCTGTGTAATCTGTACTTTCATATTTCATTGTATCATTATGTTGTGTTTAATTTAAAAAAAATATTATTCAAACTCTATTCTTGTGTTTTAGCTTAATCCCTTTAGGGTTTCCTGGCAGGGCATTACACATTTGATAAAGAACCACCTCCACCTCCATGATTATTTTATTGCAATGATCCTCAGTACATTTGGTCAAACCATGTGAATAAGTCATTAAATCAACTCAGTTCTCTACTCATTTTGCATGATGTGGCAAGCCAATAGACCAATTCATTCCCTTTCTTCTCCTTACATATCTTGAACTTCTAAGATATCAACATGTAGCAAAACTTTCAGACTTTAGAAGCTATACTCCTTTTAAAGAAAAATAAACATGTAGTATGGGTAAGTAGCATCCATGCGTTATTATAGAAAGATAGGTATACCAAAAAATTTCACAACCTCCACCAACTTAACATGTGTCAAAGTGACATACAAGTCTACCATCCACTTTCAAATCATAAGCAAAGACCGATTAACAAAGGAAAGGTGGATCCTTAGAAAGAATCGGATAGATCAATGCCCCACAAGTGTATGGAGAATGAGAAGAATTACACAACCTCTCTGAAGAAATTATACATAATAAAATGCACTATATCAAGCAAGGAAAGGTCCTAAACAAGGAACACACATGTACTTTCATGAAGGAATATTCTATGCAAGAAAAGATATTAGGATATGTAAAATGCAACTCTAAAGAAGAGATAATATTTAAAGAATGAAAGGTTAAAGTGAAGGATCACAAACTCTCCTAAGGAGAGATTAATCATAAGAGACATACCATTTCAAGAAATAAAGGAAATCAAGATATAAAAAATTCAACCCCTAATGGAAATAGTGAAACCTTAGATACAAGGAAGAAATAGGATAACATTTTTGCCCCCCAAGTAAGAGGCGAGAATGAAATATGTTGCTGCCCCAAGATATTTGTAATTGAAAAATCATCACCTCTTATGACAAAGAGCCTCCAACAAAGTTAACTACTAGTTTCATAAGGTGAGAAGAAACTAGAAGGGTGAATGGACTGCTGAGGAACGAATACCTCACTAAGAAAAAGTGCAAGATTAGTTGTAAGAGCTATGTGATCTCTATCATATTGTTCTTGAACAAATGTTTAAAATGATTTAAAATTTCTAATAGAATGAGAATAACCATGATGAAAAAGATAATCTGCATCAACTTCGCTATCCTTATGATTGTGATTAATTTTAATGAAAAGAAAGACAATGTTCATATCATACTTTAAATAGTCTCCAAAAGATTTTGTAGCTAATTTCTCCTGATCATCAATGGGATTAGGTATTATCTCTTATGATGTATGGCAAGGGTTTTTAGACAAATATGGATTGTCATCTATGATTTTAATAGTTCCATTATCAACTAGATCTTGCATTTTTTTTTGAAAATCTAGATAATTATTAGCATCATGGTCATGAGTTTGATGATGTGAACAAAAAGGAATTTTTCAAGAAGAAGCACCTTTAGATGGATGATAGGTACCATGTCTTGGAAAATACTCCTTAAATTTTAGAATTCTAAGGAGATCAATAGTAGGTGAATGGTGAGAATGTCCTAGAACTTTGATACTAGTTTGTGTATGATGGTTTATAGGGACTTTAATTCCTTGTTCAAATTTTCCAAGTCCTTCACCTCTAAAACCTTATTTTGATATTATTAACTACAACAATCCTATAAGAATGTTTTAATGAAGAAGGAGTATTATATTGAATTTATTTAAAATTCATAATATAAGTATATCTATCTTGATTGGATGATAGTGTGAATTGAAGGATGTCAATATTTTGGTTGCACATTAACATGGGAAGGTATGGCTTCATTGGTTAAAGAAGCTCATCATAATGGAGATTCCAATGTTACGCAAAGGGATATTGATTTAACATATGGTTTAAGAGATAAATAGGTACATATAATTTTATTAATCACGCATATGTTTATCAACTCATGCTACAATAATTATAACATGTTAGACATATTGTAGGTCAAACACCACAACGCTATGTGTTGCAATGGTCATAAATTTTGCATCAAAAAGTTGGATGACATGAAGAAAACTTGTGATTCTGGGATAACTACAGTCTTTGAGGTGAGCAATATTTCATCTAGAAATGACATACATCCTCAAGAGTCTCAAAATCTATACTATGGAATTTTGGATGATATACTTGAGTATGACTTTAATTCCTTCAAATTAGTTTTGTCTGTCATCAAATTGTATAGGCTATGACTGAATAAAAATTATCCTGATAGAACTATTATTGAACATGATAATGGATTTACAATGGTTAATACAAGGTCATTTGAGCTAGTTGGGGATGAGTCCTATGTTCTTCCAAGCCAATGTGAGTAGGTATTTTACTTAGAGGTTCCACATAAACCGGGTTGGTCATTTGTTGTTAGACATGATCCAAGAGGAAGACCGATAAAGTATAATGAGATGAAAGAAGAAGATATCGAAGAAGTAGAAGATGATGATGATGATGATGATGATGATGATGATGCTATTGCTGCTGATGATGATGATGGTGATGGTGATGGTGATGGTGATGGTGATGGTGATGGTGATGGTGATGGTGATGATGATGACGATGACGATAATGATGACGATGACGATGACAATGACGATGACGATGACGATGACGATGACGATGACGATGACGATGACGATGATGATGACGATGACGATGACGACGATGATGATGATGATGATGATGATGATGATGATGATGATGATGATGATGATGATGATGATGATGATGATGATGATGGTCATGATGATGACTTGGATGAAGAAGAAGATCAATGACTTGAATGAAATGTATGACATTTTTTGAACTTTGTGTTTATTTATGGAATTTGGTCTGCTTATTAGCTATGTGATGGATGGTAATTTAAAATACATATGTGATGGATTACATGTTTATGATGATACATTTAAAAAAATTTGAACATTGTGTTTGTTTATGGAACGTGGACTGTCTATTAGCTATGTGATGGATGGTGATTTATGATACATATGTGATGCTTATGATGCTCAATTACATATATGATGATACATATGTGATGCTTATGATGCTCATGATACATATGTATTTATTATCTATCAAATTACAAATATAATTCTTATGATGCTCAATTATTGGTACTGATTTCATGTATATATTTTGTGTGATGCTGTCACCCTTGGTGTAAACAAGTAATTGACCATAGGGAGGGTGCAAGAAGTTGGGTCTCAATTCCACAGAAGTCTATGAGCAAAAAAGTTTGCCGCTAGAAACGAGGGCCCGTTTTTTAAGAAACGGGCACCCGTTTAGCTTCAGAGACCCAACCCATAAAAATAAAATGGTTGCCTATTTAGGATCGGACCACCATAGAGAAACGAGTGCATGATTTTTAGAAATGGGCACCTGTTTCTAAAAATGGGCACACGTTTCTTATAGTACTATATATTTCAAAATGGGTACCCGTTTTTTGAATTTTAAATAACGAGTGCCCGTTTCATAAAAGATGTAGCGAGAAACACACCTATGCCTCAATTTTGGCTTTAGGTTAGGCTTGGTGGGACCAATCCTATGCTTGGACCTCCAAAAAAATGGCTAAGGCACTAGAATACGAGATTTTTGCATTGCCATATTTTTTTGAAGGTCTTCCTTATCGTATTTTTTGATAAAACAAAAACCCATTAGAGTTCTCACTGTCCTAATTTCAAAAATGTAAATTTCACAATGATATGATTAGTTTTACTATTTTTGCATTATTTATTAATCAAAAGTGGTACCTAAATGTAAAATACTGAGGTTTAGTAAAACTTTAATAACTTTTTTGTTTTTAGGTTTTTTTTGAAAATATATTATATGACATCAATCTACATACAATTCTTTTGAAGATTAAAAAAGAAAAAACTAAAAAATATGAAATTTTCATCAAATTATGGTGGTCGTACACCGGATGTTTTGAAAATGTACTTTATAGTCAATTAAAAATTAATTAAAAAAATATATTCAATAAAAAAATAAAAAAATATTCTCATCAATATTTGGTGCATTAGGTATCTTTTCCCAGAAGGATTTGCAAAAATTCTTTTATTTACTTCAAAATATTGTGGTCGTACACATGTGTGGTATGGTCTTGAAACAGGCATTTTGAAAAAGTGGTTTTTAAATATGCCTACAAAAAAAAATTTCTACCATGTGGGTATTGAAATAAATTACATATTTGAAAATTAGACTCCTAGAACTACATTTTCTATTACTAAAGTTTTTTCAGATTCAAACTCTAAGTACCTCAAATTTTGACATCAATCGACAAAAAAATTGAAAAATAGGGAAAACAGTTCCACTTTTCGCCCAAAAGTGGGACTCAACTTCTTGCACCCACCGCATAGACATCGTCAACCCTTTAGTTGAGGGTCCTGCACAGTCTATATAAAGTAAAGGTAAGGAATAAAAAAATATACAATGATTATGATGATTGCATATTGTTCATGTTGTGTAGTATGTAATTTTTAGTATATGTATCATGTAATTTTTTACTAACATAAGATAGATAAATTATATATGTAAGAACCTGAATCCCTTTGACGAGGATCCTCCACGGTCTCATGGATCAACAGGTATAAGTCAATACACCCTATAGAATAGTTTATTTTTAAAAAATTCTTAGGAAAAAAAACTTTCTCAGTTCTTGAAACCTCGACATTAGCAGAAAATATAATTTAGTTATCAATACTTGAGGCCCCAGTTGGACTTATTCAATTTTTAATCTCAATGTCAACTTCAGGGCTGACTTCTTCATCGACATTACCCTCATTTGCAAAATATCTCTCTCATTACCAACTAACTCTCCCATTTGATCGATTGCAGGTACCACCAAATAGGTATTTGTTAGATGTGTCTTCCTCGAGTGAGTAAAATGTAGGAATAGTTGATGAAAGTGAGACATGTAGTAGGTCTAAAATAGGGAGATCAATTAGAGGTCAAAAGATTAGAAGAAAATTCAATAAACACATGGAATTTTTCCTTGCTCAAGGGGGGTTATGTTCTTATGATGATGAGACCAAAGGCGACATCGAGGTTCCCTTGAGGTAAAAACATCTAGAGAAACAATGGGTACCCAAGGAACTTCCTCAAATAAACATCGATTTTTGTGTTAATGAGAGGATATATCACATAACACCTTCATCGTTACATGGTTTGGGCCTATTTTCCATGGATGACATAAAGGTCTACTACAACAAAGTTGTTGAATTGATGGAGTATGTTGGACCTTGTTACAATTACAAAAATTGGATGCAGATTGTTCGATATAAAAAAAGTATGCGTAGGTATGCACTATCAGCAAATTATATACAACAGAAAGATAATGATAAAAGTAAGCGAGTGGTTGTATAAATTGATGGAAGGCCAAAAGAAATAGGGAATATTATAGGTTTAATAAATAGTACGTGGCTTGGGTCAACTAATAAGTAATCTGATTACATATCTGCGGCATGCGAGGGAAATTGTGTATTTGCATGTGTGATAAAATCAATAAGTACAGGGGAAGAGTTGCTAATAGATTACAATTTGAATCATATAGATACAAACAAAGTTACTAACATGGGGGTGGTACGTACTATATACCATTTAAACCAACCTCCAATTAATGACTCCAATATACCATCTTATTATTAAGTTTTTTTGCTAAGTCTATTGGTTTCATTTCGCTACCGTGTTTATATTTTTTCTTTGTTAGAGGGAAACCTAGATCCATCACATAGAATAGACATGAATGTAGGTCCCATCACTTCTATTGAGTAGGTAAACCTCATTGTAATTGTACAAATTAGATAGAAGAAAACTATTACATTATTATGTTATTTTATTGATTGTTTTGGAGTAATTTTGATAGTGTAAATAATATTATTGTCATAGACAGATTTTCGGGGAAAGGGAAAGGAACATCCCTTACATCAGAACCCCAACACAGTATTGAGGACTACACAATTTACACAAACCCTGTAGAAGTGATAAAAATGTTTGTCACAAAAATTAATAAATAGATTTTTTTTGGTATCCACAACCCCTCAGAGTGATGAGATAAAAGATAGTGTGAATCAATTGATGCAAGCAGTAGAAAACATGCGAGTAAGCAATAATGAAAGCTTTAATTATAATAAAAGTTTAATAATGGTTTATATTTTATACTTTTTTATGTCACTAAATAAAATATGTACATGTTGTTTTTACATAATTTTATGTGTCATCATTAACCTGGTGAGCATGATCAGGGTATTGTAGGAAGTGTAGGTGATGACCATGTTATATACATTAAAACTACTCCTTCTTTTGACTTGTGAACTTTCTTTTTTAATTCTAGTGTTATTTACACAGGCATTTCCCTGTCTATACTATTGCTCTGTCTTTAGAATGAATAATAATAAGTTTTGTCTGTATATATGATTGTAATAATAGTTTATTAAACTGTTAATAAAATATTTAGTTGCACAATTAGAAGTTCTCATTTGATCTGATATGATCACTTCTATTTTAATTTACTATTATTAAATTATATTTCAAAGTAGGGACATTATAAAGACCAATAAGATAGTGTGAAGTTTGACAACATGAGATAGCACATTGAAGCAATCTAAATAAATAGATTCCATGGACTATCTTTTGTAAGTACTATACTAGTTTATAACTTACATTACCCTCTTCTCACAAATTTCCATACCTTTGTCCTACATCAAAACCTACCTTCCTTATTCTCCTTCATACGGTTGTATCATTAAGATTACCATCGAACACTTAGTAAAGGTTCATATTTCTTTACAACTCTTAATAAAGGTTCATCCTTGTTTACAATTCTTGAAGTTTTCATTAATTTAGTGTATTATTCTTTAGGTGATGCCAATGTTCCTATGGAAGGGCCACCTCATTCAAGGTTATCCCCATCTGTATTGCTGAATCCAATGTTGGCAACAGGCAGCATGCAGACATCCTCTACTTCTCGTTATGTTGACCCACTCATTGTTGGTAGATCCCTCTTTTTCTCTCTCTTTTTTTATGTATTTATTTCCCTTGAAGTGTTCTTTGTTGGGGGCATTTCATAGTGGATTCATTTTTTGTAGCAGAAAATACACATGATGATGCGCCAGAGGTGAATACTAGTGATAATATACCATCATTTCCTGTATCTTCCCGTATTTCTAGTACCAGAATGTTGTAGACCATATTGGTGGTGAGCGATGAAGAATTGATTCTCTTGAAGATACAAAAGCTTCTAGGTACTTTAAAATTATTATTATATATAGTATAATTATAATTTACTTATTGATCACTCTTTTTGGACTAATTATCCCATGATATTTTTGTAAGAAATGATATATTTTATAAAAAATTTAATGACATTGAATTGCAGATTTTTGAGCCCACCATACATAAAAGGTAGAACATCATATGTGAACTAACCCTAATCCACTATTTTTATTTCACATTATTTCTAGAATAGTTTTCCATTGATCCATTTCTTCAACTATATTAAAGGTAGCTTAAGTTTATTTTTGAATCTAATAGGTTTGTTTTTTCTTAAAAGGTGGAAAGACCAATAAAATAGGTTAAAAGATGAACTCACAAACCATATGGTTGAGTTGTTCAGAAATGACATATTTGACAAAACCAAGCTCCTTGAAAAATTTGGCACATATCTTAAGTATGTGAGTGACTAGTACAAGACACATTTGGAGAAGAACGTAAAGTACAAGCGTCCCCCCATGATTCTAGAGAGGGAGTGGAAGGATTTAATTTTGGATGCGAAGGAGAGAATTGAAAGGAAAAAAGGAAATACACCACTACACGCTAGAAGAAGGTATGTGATACTATTAAGAATGTAATTATGTACTAATTACTCTTTCTATTTATATAATCTAACATATTTCAAATTTTTCATAGATTGAGTGACACATCAAAGGCAATCAAGGCAAAACACAAAAAGAACGGGTAACACAGACTTGACTCTGGTGGTTATATGAAACGTGCCATATGAATTGTAAGTATTAGTAAATGAAATATCATGCATCCAAATATTTATAAATTGCAAACAATATTTTTTTTATCAAACAATACAAGGAAAATTCACGATACTAAGAAAAAATGCAGGGCTCTGATTTCAATAGAGCACCCATAGAAGATGACAAGAGAATTTCCTACTAGCAAGGTTATACAGTCGTGGCTAAATGACTATGAGAATTAAGTGGGCAAACAAAAGATTATGGTGTATCCATCACACAGGTAAATAAGCTATATAAAAATAATTTCAAACTGAATACCTTACCAAAAATCTACTTGATGTTAAGTTCCAACATAAAGTGAATTTATTTATTTGAATTAAGAAAGCAATTATAACAATGCACATGACATTGGAATGCAACTCGAATATTGTGGAACACAACCTCCACATGAAGGTCTAGATGTGCATCCTAGTAGTGGAGGTATTCATTTGCTATTACATTCTTTTTATATAATTATTAATACAAGTAAACATCCTAAATTGTAATTGGTGTAGAAATTAATGTAACATTTTTTGTTAATATTTTAGAGCATGTAGTCTGTGGTGACCAAGTGGAGTATGATCTGGGCAGATAACATCAGGAACATGATGCTTGCCAGTTAGGTAAAGAGGACCACTATTATTCCTTTAAACATGTTTAATTGCAATTGGTGTATTGATTAGTGTAACCTTTCGTATTTCAAGTCTAGAGGATCTAGAGGGTGTTCAACATGTTGAGGTTGAGGCTAGAAAAAAATTATTTTGAATATGATGTGGCCCCATCAGGTAAATAGTGCCATGGTTATGTTCTATAAATTAATGACATACTTATAATAAAAAATAAAAGGATTTGAGCTTAACCCATTTCTTTGTTATTGCAGAGGACCCCCCTTTGCATCGGTGTTCTCATCCTCAAAAGAGGACTAGCCATACATTGAGATCTTGAGTAGAGGGTAGAACAACTGAAGAGGGGGGAAGTGATGAAGAAAATGATGCTCCACTTACACTTTTCATAGCTTAAAAAAAAATAGAAATGATTGTAATCTACATTATTTGATATTGATTGATTTTTATGTGTTAATGAATGTAATTATGTGCTAATGAATGTTCATGAATGATATGTGTTAATTGATATTGATGAATTTTGTGTGTTAATGAGTGTTAATAAATGTTATGTATTATTGAACGTTATGTGATAATGAATGGATATTATATTTTATTAATGGATGAAACAATGAATGAATGTTAGATTTTAGTGGGGAATTGAGAGTGATGTTAGGGGGGAGGGGCCAAATGAGCTTCCACCTTCACGTGGTTGGCCCTGTTAAGTAGAGAATATTAAACTATTCTTGAAACCAAGTGAAGCTCAATAAGATAACACACTTTTCAATATTTTATTATGTTGCACAGTTAACCTTATTGAATAATGTATATTGAATCTTAATTGCAAGGTCCAACAGAGCCAACACGAACAACACCATGACAAGTAAGTGGTTTATTTTTTAAGTTATTTTTTTATGATAATTTGGGAATGTTCATCCGAAGTGTTATGTGTAACTGTGAAGGTGAGAAATTTATATTTTTTGTCATTTTGACATTTATTTTTTGTTCTAGGTGGATGACTTGGAAGAGGTTAGTGATTACTATGAAAATAGGGGTCGCTTTGATGAACTGATATCCGTGTTTGTGATGAGCAACAACACTAGAAGGAAATTACATATTTATATATTTAAGATGGTGAATATAATAATACTATCACTACTATCATGAACCATTCTCCAGAGGCATGGGATCATATGCAATTCAAAGATGTTGTAGTTAAAGTTGTCAATGTTGAATTGTACTACAAAGTTGTACACTTTTATTTTCAAGAATACCCAGATCTTATTAATGACCTCCTAAATGCCCTTTCCCTTAGGGTAGACCACACACGAGTGGTTGACATAATGCGTAAGGTATGGCTCTACACTCTTTTATTTTCTTAGTATTTTTAGGATTACTGAGATATATTTCACTTGGGTATTAAGTGTTTCTAGATGTTCTCTTTAATAGCTATTTTGTTTGGAAAATTTTCATGAGTATCTTTTGTTCTGTTGTATTTGTTATCCATGTTGGACATCTCCATCTTGTGAAGCCATACATGGTTGCAGTACAGAGAAACAATGTAGTTGTTGTTAATGAGGATTTGAAGGAAATTTATGTACAAGAGGAAGATTATGATAGGCTTTGAGAATCTATAGATATGTATGATAACTTTGATCAAATAGGGCTTGCTCAAAGGGTGAGAGGAACTTCTCTATTTGTTATTTTATTTAAGTTAATGTGGGATGTAGTTTACTATTTGAATAGTTTTCTAATGATCTTCAACTTCAATTAGGTTGAGAAACATGAACTTCTTGAATTTTGGTTAAAGGCTTTTCTATAGAAATTTTTTGAGGCAAATGATTCTTGAATTCTATTTGGTTATATTTATTGCTTGCTAAAAATTATGAAATTCTTACTTATAAATGTTAATGAAGTTGTGCCTGTATAAATAAAAATTATGATTCCTTGATGAAGATTGCTTCTAAAAATACCTGATTTAATTATATCAGATCAACAACAGACCAGTGCCTTCATCCCTTACTGATTTCATACTATTTCAAATTGAAAGATCCTACTTATAACCATGTAGACAGTTTTAATAACTTATTTTCAAAACAAGCCCATCGCATCAAAAGCATCTATATGGATTGTAACTGAAATATAAAATGCAGTTAGTCTTATTGAATTTTAACTTTTCTCTAAAAGACCAATAAGACAATTTGAAACTTACCAACCAACCTTTCAAACTAATGCTCAAACTAGAAATTAGTCTTAATCACAATAGTATAAGATAGAACATTGATGCAATCTAATAAAATATATTTATCACATGGAACTAATTAATCAATTGAAAATAATATACCATTCAAAATGAAGAACACTTGAAATTTATATTGAAAGTAGATAATCAAACTAGTTGATTTCAATATGTATCATCCATCAACTTTGATATTTCCAAAAAACAAACTGCATAAGTGTTGTATAAAATTGTCGTAAGAAGATCATAAAACTTGAGGTATCTCTCCCACTTGTTCTAAAAGATCCTCCATTTATAGATGAGGATTCAGTTTGAAAGTGAAAGGGCATACCCTTTCATTAAAACTAAAACTAACAAAAACTAACTAAAAACTAACTTCCTAAAAATTGTCTTTACAATATGAACATATTATAAAAACATAGAAAACCATGACTCTGGGATCCAACTTAGACATCAGGTCTAGTCTCCTAGCATCTTGTCGTACTTATGGATATGCTCAAAGTAGTTCTTTGACTTATATGTGTCTGAATCATGGATGATATCCCTGAAAATGACTTCTAGCATGATAAAGTTTTCCATCTGTTTCATAGTCTCTTTCAATTCAGTTCCATCAATTTGGGCAATATCAAGAGCAGCATTGAGAAGACTACAACGTTATGAGGTCTATACATCTTTATCCTTTATCTCACCCTTCTGATCAATTAACTCTAGGAAACCATGCTGAATAGTGTCTTTGCATTCATCATACTCAAATTGTAATTGTTCATCAAATTTATTGTGTTTAGCTAGCAGCCTCTTTACTTTTTTAATTTCTTTTGTTTCCACTTTGGCCATTGTTTTGTCATGAAACCTTGTTCCCAATCTGTTTGAAATTCTGTTGTGTGAAACTGCATTATCCTTGTTATTTTGAAATACTATCCAAAATTCTTTCAGAAATCCTTGTAAAACCTGAAATCTTTTACTTGGTAATACACCAATAGTTTCCACCCTTACACTTTGCATCTATTCTAATATCCTTTTATTTTCTTGTTGCAAATCCTCACATTTTTTCTTCAATTGAGAGCTATCCAATGTAAGAACCATTGGCACTTGTTTCCCACTTCTCCTTAGTATTTCGTCATACAACTTCTTGTACCGGTTCCTCCCCCTCACTACTATGACCATTTGTGCTTTATTGAATTTTCAAATATCCACTCTGATATCAATAGAAACAATTGGATCAATTTCACCAACTTTTAGTGTCCTCATATGGCCAAAGGCCTTGTCAAAGTCAAAGATCTTTGGTCTCTTATGGGGATGGTATAGATCCCATAACCTCAAAGATTCCTCATCCTGATCAAATATTTAATCATTAAATACATCATTTACACCTTGTATATCCAATTTTAATTCCTTGTTTTCTGAATGCAATAAACTGTCAAAGATAAAAGAAGCACGAAGGTCCCATTGGGGAAACAAAATCATGCCAACATTTGTAAGGAGTTGCCTCCCCTTTTGATAGGTCATTGTGGTTATCTGTGCAACAATTTGCTCTTTTATTTTTTTTAACAAATCAGGCACGTTATTAGATGTTATGTTGGGAATAGAGTCCCTCAATTTCTTCCTATTAAAATTATACAAGAATGTTTAAAATTATTTGGAATGAATAAAAACATCATCAGCAACAAAAGCAGAAAGTCCTTGAACAAAGAGTCAGCATGAACTTCTAATGCTATCTCTATTTGGCCCTACATGTCTCGCTCTTCTACCTTCTCTAATACTTTCTATCTAGAGACAACCGCATTCTCATCAGATTCACTTTCTACCTCCTCCTCCTCAGTTTCAATTTGCTTGAGTCTCAGTCTCTTTTTTGCTAGTTCGTTATTTAGTTGATCAATTACCTCTTTGGCCTCCACATCCTCCATGTTCCTCAAGATACCTTCCACCTCAATAGTGACATGCAGATAACCTCCCAAGTTCTAGCTCTTCTTGCAAGACTGAATGTATCCTTCAAGATCATAGTTTTTCTTGGCATAATGCTCATACAAGTTGTATTCTCCTATTAGCTTTTTATCAATTATTTCATAAGATTTGGTTGACACTATGGTGAAATCACCAAAACTCAATGTCCCAAGTAGGAAGGCTTGATTATGCATATCTACAAAATATTTAGCATTGGACACACTCAATTTTCTCATAATCTTTAGATAAGCTATTCTGTCTGGTACTAGTTTTGGTGGCATGTAGGGGCTCCCCTGAAATCCATATACTCTAAAACATGTAAATTCCTTATTCACAAACTAGTCCCCCTAGTTATGATCAATAATGTGTGTTTCATCATAATCCCTGGGTCTTAAGAACCTCTTGATATCATCACAGATGGACCCTTCACATAAAATCCCATACATTCAATAAAATGGCATCACAATAAGTTCTTCAAACTTAATTTTGTTGGACCTCATATATTGAGAATCCTAAAGAGATGTCCACAATTAAACAGGCTGCTCCTTACCTTCCTTGTTCTTGGTATTTAATTTTAGGCCCTCAGGCCAAAAACCCTTTACATATCCATAAAATACTACTAGATGCATCAATAGTGAATAAAATTTGAAATTGGGATGAGTATCATCCCTAAGGTTTAGAAAACCTTCATGCAACCTCTCCACCAGATATGTTGCATAGTCAAAAGGCCTGGGTTCATACATTTATATATTAGAGGCTAACACCAGTGGCCCAATGCTTGCTAGATCAGGCACCTCCATCACTCCTACTTTCCCACACACATATATGTGTACTGCAAGTAGTATCTGAACAATTCAATGGTGAATGGTGACCCATCTTCCTCTATTAATTTTTCTACCTACCTCTTGTGAATGGCATATTTCTAGCCGATATATGTAGTGTCCATTCTGAGGTATTCTTCTTTCAACTCCCCAAAGGACAAGGGCTTATTAGGACTGGGGTCTAAATTGAAAACCTCATTTATGGTACTCGTGGAAGATATAATAAATGCTTCCCCATTTGGGAGTTAAATGCACCTCTTCACCGAATTATAATTCCACAGCAAAACCTCTGGCAATCTTATGTTTACAAAAACATTAGGGACTATTATCTTACCTAAATTTGTCATCGAAGGATTGCAGAGTGAAATCTCCTTGCTCCTTCTCAAATAATGGAACGTAAAAAGTCCATGTCCCCTTACGTTGGTCTAGACATCTCCGAGCTCTTTGTACTTTTCTTCTGATTGGTCTCTCCCAGGCAAGTGTTGCTTCGACCTTCTGGATTTTGGGTCGGGTTCCTACATTTGGTCTATCATGTCTTGGTTTAACTTTTTGACTCAAGGCACCTCTTTAGTGTTTCCTTTCTTTTCCTTAGAGTCAGGGCTCTTGCCACCCTCTTCTTTCCTATTGAACCGGAAGCTTCCATTTCTGCAATTACAATCCTTTGCTCTATTTTTCAAAGGCACAATGTGTTATATCTGTGTATTCTTCTTTCACCCATGTAGTATTTATTCAAGGCAATTTCTAGTTCTGCGATATTCTTTTACAACAATAAACTTCTCATAAAATTTAACTCATGCAAACCATAGATGTATCTACTACAAGTATTAAATAGAAGACTTTTAAAAAATTTGGTTTTGAATTCTGATATGACAACGACTCTTCGGCATATGTCTCACCGATGAATATTTCCCTTTTGGTTCTCTCTAAACAATCCTTTATCTACTTTGACATCTTACTTTCTCTTATTAGGATACCTAAGCCGATGACTCCTTTTCTTCCTCATCGATATATCTCAAACAAATATTCTCATTGGGCATTGGGTGAGCTCATTTAGCATTATCACAATAGGCATGGTTTCCCCAATGGGATTTACCATCAGCATACATCTTTCTGATGTAATCAAAATCATCACCATGAGTCTTCCCGAGAGTGTCTTCGCTCCACTCAATCAATCTGTGTTAGGTCCCGGAGACAAGTGAGAGGGGGGGAGTGAATCAGTTGTCAAATAAATTCAAACCAAAAACAACTTAACCAATTTATATACTCAATACTGGTAAACCAATTCTTATGCTGGTAGACAGTTTTATCAGTTAATTGCAATATCGGTAAGGATTAGTGCATGAAACAAAAAGACAATAACATCCACAATAGATAACACCAATATTTGTGCGTGGAAACCCTGTAAGGGGAAAAACCATGGTGGGAAACCTTACCCATAATCAGATGATACTACTGCAGATAGTAAGTGTATACAAATGGGGTCTACACATGCAAAAAGGCCAAGTGCCTATAGTTCACTGCTCAAATACAAAATAGGAGTCACACTGACTATAATTGGATGGTTAAATCCAATAAGAATGTACTGATTAAATTAGCATCTTCTATGCTGGATTCAATACCGTTGTAGTTTTGATTATCTTCACAAAAACCTTCCTTCAACCTTCAAATGATATCTGTGTGTATAGCTCTGCTTATTCTTGCATATACCTTCACACAATTTCTTCTTCGCATTCCACATCTGATCTTACAAATAAGATCATACATTTATATCATAACCTAGGACCAATTTTAGTAGGTCAACTCTAAAGGATATTACATTAAAATCAATTAACAAATAAATTAATGCCCGATGCAATAACTAATTAAACATGTTGGCTTAATGCATTTACAACAATAATAAATCATCTCCATAGCATGCCAAGCTAATCTAGAAAAGATAAGATTGCTAGTGTATAACCTGGACCTATTTGCCGGTAACAACAAATATGCAAGTACGAATATGATAATAAACAAATCTTCAAGACAAAGTGTTTAAACAATGTCTTCGACATAACCAGATGTTTTCCATGCCATTCCAAGTGTTGGTGAACATTATATCTTGCCAGTGTACCAGATACTAGTGACTGTGCATGAGTCATTTTCTTGTCGGTGAATGTTGTTGATTCTCCAAAGTGCCAGAGTTGATAAGTGTTAGTAGTTGTTGACATCAATGACAAAACCATACCAAAATACCAACAATCTCCCCCTTTGGCATTGATGGTAACACAAGATGGAAAAACCATCAAAGTGCCAAAACAGAAATGCCAAATACCAAAAAAAGATCATAATAAGAAATCAAAATTCAGATATAAATAATCTCTCCCCAAAGTAACAATCTCTCCCCCTGAGAGTGACATGTGTATTTCTTGTGTTTTTCATTATACCAATCTCTCCCCCTTTGACATCAAATGCCAAAGTAATATAAAAACTATTTAAAGATACAAAATACCAACCAATTCAGTATACCAACTACTCCCCCTAAGAAGTAGCTTCCTAATCAAAGCCAGAGTAAAAGATTTCTCTGTTAATTCTGTCGGTTGATGGCAAACATCAACTTTCTAAGTCTCTACCAGTGGGGGTATGACCCCAAGCTAGTCTCTGAGATATTCAAAGGTTTTTTAGGCAGAGGTTTAGTGAAAATATCTGCAATCTGCTCTTTAGTATTCACATAAACCAGTTTTATTTCTTTTGCTTCAACATTTTCCCTTAGAAAATTCAGTTTTATAGAAACATGTTTGGTCTTAGAATGTAATACCAGGTTCTTAGATATATCAATTGCTTTAGTTTTATCACAATAGATAGTTATAGGTTCCTTGCATTTTACCTTTATGTCGTTCAACATTTGCTTAAGCCATAGTACCTATGTACAGTTAGTTGCTACTGCAATATATTTTGATTTTGCTATTGATAAAGATGTACAACTTTGTTTCTTACTCAACCAAGAAACTAGTTTGCTTCCAAGAAAGAATGCTCCACCGGTGGTGCTTTTCCTATCATCCACATCTCCTGCCCAATTTGCATCTATGTATGCACATAATTCAAAGTTTTTATCTCTAGGATACCATAATCCAAGATTTGTAGTGCCTTGTAAGTACCGAAAAATCCTTTTTACTGCTGATTCATGATTTTCACTAGGATTACTCTAAAATCTTGAAACAATACATACTGCATTCATGATATCAAGTCTAGTTTGTGTCAAATACAGTAAACCTCCTATCATAGATTTGTACCTAGTTGGAGTAACAGGTGTAGATTCATCCCTTCATGATAGTTTATCATTTGTAGTCATAGGTGTTCTTACCACTTTAGAGTTCTCCATCCCTAATTTCTTTAGTAACTCCTTTAAGTACATGGATTGACTCAAGAATATACCTTTATCAGTTTGTGAAATCTGCAATCCTAAAAAGAATTTTATTTCCCCAATCATAGACATTTCAGATTTTTAATTTATTTTAATAGAAAAGTCTTCACATAATCCATCTTCTCCTCCAAAGATTATATCATCAACAAAAACTTTTATAACCAAGATGTCATCATTAGTCACTTTATAATATAAGTTGCTATCAGCATTACCTTTAGAAAAAACAATTTTCAAAAGATACTTATCTAATCTTGCATACCAAGCTCTTGGAGCTTGCTTCAATCCATACAAAGCTTTCCTTAACTTGCAAACCATATTTTTGTTATCTGTCAAGGAAAATCCATCAAGTTTCTCAATGTAAACTTCTTCTTCAAGATCTCCATTCAGAAATGCACATTTAATATCCATTTGATATACTTTGTAGTTCTTGTGTGCTGCAAAAGCCAAGAAAAATCTAACTGCCTCAATTCTAGCTACTAGTGCAAAGGTTTCATTATAATCAATTCCTTCTTTTTGAGAATATCCCTTACACACTAGTCTTGTTTTATTCCTGATAACCTTACCATCTTCATTAAGTTTGTTTCTGAATACCCATTTTGTTCCAATCACATTTTTATCTTTAGGCTAGGGAACTAATGTCCAAGTGTTATTCTTCTCAATTTGTTCTAATTCTTCTTCCATAGCTTTAATCAAGTGTTTATCTTCACATGCCTCATGAACTGATGATGGTTCAATTTGAGAAATAATACATATCTCTTCATTTTCCAGTCTTCCTCTTGTCATAACTCCTTTATACTTGTTTCCAATTATCTAATCTTCTGAGTGATTCAATCTTATATACCGAGGTGTCTTTGTTTACTGTTGTTCCTCAATTATAGTGGAATTTTTAGATGATATAGGTGTAACTGGATCTTTTTTCTGTACCGGTGTGTTCAGTGTAGGTTCATTTGTCAATATTTTTGTTGCCGGTTCAAAGTTTGTATACCGTGAAGTTTCTCTAAATTGTTGATCAATCTTTACATTTGTACTCTCAATAATTTTCTGCAATCTTTTGTTAAAACATCTATATGCCTTACTCTTAGATGAATAACCAAGAAATATTCCTTCATCACTTCTAGGATTAAATTTGCCAATATACTCATCTCTTCTAATATAGCATTTACTTCCAAATATTCTGAAATATTTAGGAGTAGGATTGATACCAAACCATAGTTTATAAGGGGTCTTATCAGTTTCACCTTTGATGTGAACTTTGTTAAATGTATAGACCGTTGTACTTATTGCTTCTCTCCAATATACATATGGTAGATTTGCTTCTGATAACATACTTCTGGCTGCAATCTTCTGATTCCATTTACTTCACAAAATGCATTAAATTCCTTAGATGTAGATTCTCCTCCTTGATCTGATCTTAGACATTTGATTTTCTTACCGGTTTCATTTTCTACCATTGCTTTGAACAGTTTTGAACTTCCCAAGTGCTTCTGATTTTTCTCTGAGAAAAGTAACCCAACACATTCTAGAATAGTCATCAATGATTAGCATGAAATATCTATCACCTTGTAAACTTTTGGTTCTAGTTCGACCACATAAATCAGTATGAATTAAGTCAAGAGTATTATTAGATTTTTTTGGAATACTTTTAAAAGTAGCTCTAACTTGTTTTCCAAATTGACATTCCTTACATACCGGATTGTGAGGCTTAACAATCTTAGGTAAATCTCTAACTGCCTTAGTTGTACTGATTTTTATCATGCAATCAAAATTTACATGACAGAGTCTTTTATGCCATAGCCAACTTTAATCAATATGAGCAATCAAGCATGTGTTTTCATTTTTATTCAAATGAAATATATTACCTCTAGTTTGACTACTGGTTGCAATTTCCAAACCAATTATGTTCATAATTTTGCATTTTCCATTCTTAAATTGTAACTGAAATCCTTTCTCACATAATTGACCAACACTCAAGAGATTATGCTTTAAACCTTCAACATAGTAAACATTGTCAGTATTATGCTTACCATCAAGAGATATTGTACCTTTACCTTTGATCAAACAAGCTTTATCATCACCAAATCTCACTGTACCTCCATTATACTCATAAAAAGTTAGGAATTTACTTTTATCACCAGTCATATGATGTGAGCATCCTGAATCAATGATCCATTCATCCTTAACTTCAATTTTAGCTGTCAAGGCCTGCTCTACCGATTGAATAGTAGGTGCCGGTTGATTTTCTACTATAGCAACAAAAACCATTAGAATCACCAGTCACTCCTTCATCAGCAAGATAACAAGATTTGTCTTTATTCTTCTTAAATCTATATCTCTGATATTCAGGGTTAAGCTTGTATCTTCTTCTATCTTCTTCCCTTAGTCTAGCATGTCTATTAGGGTATCTTGAAGCCATATGACCAATCTTATTACAATTAAAACATTTAAAGGGTGCTTTACCTTCATACTTACTTCCAACTGGACCTTTAGGCATTTTTCTTGCAAATAATGCTTCAAGTTCTTCATTTTCTCTCCTGCTTTCTTCAAGTTCTCTTGCATAAAAGGCTTTCCAATCAGACTTGTCAAATGATGGTGCAGATGATGTTGATGATTTAAAGGCTAAATCTATCTTTATAGTAGCAACATGACCAAATTCCTCAATTTCAAAGGCTGAAAGTTTTCCAATCAATGTATCTCTAGTTACTGATGTATTATGCATTGTTCTTAACTCATTTATACCAATGACTTTCATTTTATATGCCAGTGGAAATCCTCTTAAAACTTTTGAAACAATTTCATCTTCACTCAAGGTTCCTCCATAATATTTAATACCCAAAACAATTTCATTAACGCTTTCAATAAAAGTAAAAATCCTTTCATCTTCTTCCATTTTCAGATTTTCATACCTGACCCGAAAGCTTTCAAGTTTTGCAATTTTGACTGTGGAATCTCCTTCATTCGGTGTTTCCAAATGATCCCAAATAGCTTTAGTAGTAGACCTATCTGATAATCCCATGATTTGTTGATCTGATAATGCACTCAAAAGTGTTGCTCTTGCTTTGCAATCATTTTCCTCATCTTTAGCCAAGTTAGGTGGATTAGGCTGACTCCGTGTAGGAGCAGTATACCCATTCTTTGTAACATCCTAGATGTCCTTACCAATGTAATTTAGATGTGTCTCCATTCTAATCTTCCATATGCCATAGTTGATAAGTGTTAGTAGGTGTTGACATCAATGAGAAAACCATACCAAAATACCAACAGTCCACTCCTTCAACGGGTATTGGGGTAATCCGAAATGAAATATACTAACAAGAAAATTCTTCCGGATAGAGTATGTTCCATCAGTATATGTTTCACCAATGATTTCTTCAGGCATGAGGGTGGCTCAAAGTAACACATACCGATCACTTTGGTTATACCGATGCAAATGGTTTCATCTCCATGAGTCTTCCTAATAGTGTCTTCGCTCTGCTCAATCAATGTGCTCCTTCATCGTGTATTCGGGTAATCCAAAAGGAAACATACTGATAAGCAAAGTCTTCCCGATAGAGTATGTTCCATTGGTATATGTTTAATTGATGATTTCTTTAGGCATCAGGGTGGCTCAAAGTAACACATACTGATCACTTTGGCTATACCAATGGACTCTTCTTTTGGCCACTCTTAGCAGTATAAGTCTTACCAATACCGTCATCAGCTATCGACAAGACAATTTTCCACTTATCTCGCTAGTATTTACTATGTCGATGGGTCATATCAGTATAGTTTTTTCTGATACATCAATTCTCCTCAACTTTGTTCCTTGATTGGTATAACTTCTACCAATGAGTAAAACTCTATCTTGCTACGCTCTCTCATCGGTATATGGTATCTTGATGCCTCCTCACCTCAATCGGGTGATCGTGAACTTGTAGAGGAATTGCTGGTGTATTTTGTGGAACATGTATACAATTGGTAAAACATGTTGTTCTTTGTTTTCTCTCACATGGTAAAGTATATTTTGAATTTTCATTCTGGATTGGGGAATTGAAATGGGGCTTACTTTTGCAATTTGGAATTCCAGGGCAAGAATTAATGCTTTGCTTCATGCTTGTTCATATGCTATGACTTGATCAGACCAGATGTGGCTTTGGGACATGCCTGGATGAATAATATGATTGAATTTGTGTTTCCATACCTACTTCAGGTTCTTGATATACTCTAATGATTCTGTGAATATTTTAAGTTTCTCTTTAATAAACATTTTAAATCTTGTGCAAAAATAAATATGTACCTATTTTTTTTTCAAAATATGTATGCTTAGCCTCTTCCCCTTTGCTTTGTCAGCACCTCCACTGCCTAGCATGGGAGTGGGCATGGAAGTTTTCTTTCAGCCAGGTATGAGTGGAATGTGAATGCCTCCCATGCTAGCTTATAGTATGCCACCTATGGGTGGATATTGATGGGATTGAAGACCTTAACATGCAACACAATTCTTCAATCATACATTGTTATTTGAGGCTGGTCTTTGAGTGGAAAGATTAGATTGTAGAATTATTTTTATTGTCATTTGGTTGGTGGATACAAAATTATGAATCTTTAGTATTATTGTATTGTCAATCAATCCAGTTCTTTCCATCCACTAGGCATTCGACGCCCGAACCGTCGCATGATTAGATTGTCAAATTATTTTTAGTGTCATTTGGTTGGCTAATAAAGAATAGTAAATCTTTAGTATTATCGTATTGGTCAATATGTGAAAACCAATCCATCCACCAAGCATCTGATGAGGATGCTTTGTGTCTAACAATAACCTCATTGGATAAGAAATGAGAGGGTGTCAGAATTCTAATGCCCAACCAATTTATTTTGATGACTTGTCAAGTTTTGTCGATGACTAAGCAGTGAGGGGGCATCAGAATTCTGATGCCCACCCAATTTATTCCAATGACTTATCAATTTTTTCCAATGGCTAAGTAGCCAAGGGGCGTTGGAATTCCAATTCCCACCCAATTTATTCTGATGCTTGGACCATCATACATATAAAAACCTTGTCGGTACAGATGCCCTCATTATCATTGGAATTATGATGGCTAAACAATGACAGGGCCCTCTAAATTCAGATGTCCAAATCATCACACATACAACATCATCATTGATGTGGATGCCCTAGTTGCCATTGAAATTCTTACAACTTATCAAGTTTTACCACCGGCTAAGCAGTGAGGGGGCTATCAGAATTCCAATTTATTTTGTTGCCTGAATTGTCAGAACATTACCTGCAAGATGTTGGAATCTTGACGACTTGTCGAGTTTTACTGACATCTAAGCACATTCATGGTCATCATCGGAATAGTCTTTGATGTCGTTGAAATTATGATAGTCTTGAGCATCATCAAAAAGTCTAACTACAAGTTTTCGACGGTGTTGTTCATCAACAGTTCGACGAATTTGAGGCCAAATGTACTAGTGGTGATCTACATATTATTGTCTATTACTTGCCCACTTTCTATGGAGATCTGAGTGATTCTATTATTTTCTCTCCTCATTCTGACACCATTGTGAAATAATTTTGTGTTCTTATCACCATATTCTAACCAAGCTTCTATAGATTTATGATTCTAGAAAATTTCCTCCTTGGCTAGGATATTTTCATATTCATATAACCATTTTTTTTCTTCCATATAAGTCTCTTAAACCATAGCATTGAGAATCAACTCCTGATTCACACCTTCTAATTCCATTTCAATTCTGGCATTTTCCTTTAAAATTTCTTTAAATATCTCTTTGTTCCAATCCGATAATATATGTTTGATCATTTTCAATTTTCATGCTAGGAAATACATCTTAGATCTAGGGAAATGCCTAGTCATCCACCAATTTTGAATGTTAGGGAAGAAGTCCTCATGTTTAAGCCTCATTAATCAAAAATTAAAGGGATTTAACCAATTGTTTAAACTTCTCCCATTATTTCTAAAAATACTGGGTAATGGTCATATTCAGACCATGGCAAAACAGAGGCTTTCATTTTAGATGAAAAGGTGGAAAGATAAGCTTTCAAGAAAATTCTATCTAGTGTCTTTGCAATGTTGCAGAATCTAAGTCCTTTGTTGTTCCAAGTGTCAACCCCTTCCTCTATTTTTATTTCCAGCAAGTTACTATCACAAAACTAGTTTATAAGTTCAATTTGAAGTTGACATATGGTTTTAATTCCCCCATATTTATCAGATTGATAAAGGATAGTGTTAAAATCCCCTTTGATTATGAAGTATTGGGGGGGCTGACCACACAAATATTGGTCACAAAGATATTGATTGATTTCTTGTCATACCACTCTCTTTTTATCTGTAGGGATTGACCCATAAACATTCAAAAGGGTCAGTTCCAATTTATGAGTGAGGGATCTAACTAAGCCAACCATCCAATGTTGCATTCTAATGCTACTAGTGTAGGAGATTGTACCTTTCTTCCATAATATATCTAGATCCCCAGAAGCCTCAATATTATCAACAACCTCCATCTACCATTTAGTGAGTTTCCTCGAAAAATTGGATAACTCGCTTAAACATAGTATAGTCTATTGAAACATCACTATGTCAACCTGAGATTTCATGATGATGCACTTGATCAAGTGCTACTTATTAGGGGCACCCATGCCCCTAACATTCTAGGTTAGAATGTTTACTACTCTACAAGGGGGGTATTCTCTTTCCCCGAGAAAAGGAAAGTGGTTATCTTTACCTGCCCTTCTGCCTCTCTGTCCATCCTCCTCTTGTCTAAAATAGACTCTCTTCCTCTTCTAGTAGAAGATAAACCACAATTAGGTGCCTTTTAATTTCCTATTTCTTGAAGGATCCCTCTATCTTCATTATTATCAAGGATCCCAACCAACTCCAGTCTATTCTCTTCCTCCTTCATACTAATAAGTTCATTGATAATGAGCCTTTTTTCCTCCTCATTCATCCCTACCACTACAAGGCATGTCTCATCAAATTCCATAGGGGTATCCTTAACTATCTAAACCTAACTGTACATAAGTGGGATCGACTCCATCAGATTTTGGGACATAGGAACACTCACTGCTCCATCTAACCTACCAACTCCAGGTTGGGGATCATCAACAACACTAGTCTGAGTAGTGGAATTAGATTCATTCACAATCTCCTCTGTAATATTTGCCATTAGATTATTGATGACACTGTCAAGATCCTTCTAAATAATCCACTCATTATCATTCAAAGGAGATATCTCTTTACTGCCAGTCTTGGAAGCCACAACAACTCTCGTGCTCCCAAACCCCCTACTCCTATCAAGGCCATGAGGAAGGACCTAAGCTGGAATGTTAATTTCATTTTGTTGGGGCTGGACATTCATCATGAAACCCCCAATTTAATTTTATAAATCTAATATCTATCTTTTCTACTAGTTCCACGGGTTTCAAATTCTAGGATTTCACATTGCTAGGGCATTTTGATGATCGAAAGGATATGTCATCAGATATCGGGCCAGAAAACCAGTCTAGTTTAAGGTCATACTTACCATCTATTATTGTTAGAATTATATTTTTCAATTTGTTGATATTAGAATCTACATCAATAAGCATTTTAATATCTGAGCTCTCAGTCCAGTTTTCCTCCAAACCAATTAATCCCCCAAGTTATCCCCAATATCAATAAGAATACATAGATGCATAACTTCGACAAGAATATTACAAAAAATAATCTATTTCAAGACCATTTTCAATTCAAAATTTTTTGCATCAAATTTGAGTTGCCAGTCAAAACATTTAAAAATCTATCCCTTGAAAAATGAATCATTACCATGCAAAATTTTATGTTTGATTGATTGATTATACAATTCTATATTGATAAAGCTATTTGAGAGTGTTGTGATACTTACCTAGTCACTGAATATATCTCTCCACCAATCAACAATGGAAGATAGAGAGATACCACTACCACACCGCTTAGCAATGAGGTCATGCTTTAGGCAAAATTCTTTGAGATCCAAGGCAACCTTAGCTGCATAAATTTCAATGCATTTGGAAGAATTTGACTTAGGGTTCTGGGTCCCTTGCCTAGATGATTCTGTAAGATTGGCATAGTTTGAAAATTTTTTTGGGAACCTCTTGTATCTTGGCTTTGGTCTAGATTATTCGTCGCCTTTCTGAAGATTAAGCTTGTTAAGATCATGAGAATCCCCAAGACAGGTTAGGTTTTAACAAACCCTCCATAGGATCCCTCAGGTGGTGAAATCGATTCTAGGGCAATTTCATGGGAGGTCATTGATTCCTAGGTTCAGGAGATATGAATCCCATAGGAATCTAATTTTCCCTTGAAGCGAAATGGAACTTCCTAGATTGGAACTTCCCAGATTTCAGAGGGCCAATGGCCTTCATTAGCCCAAGCAGCCCATCTTCTTTCAGCCTTGAGCATATTCCTACACTTCACCATTATCCATGGTTGATCCTACAAAGGGGGAACCCTACCAGAAGTCTAGATGATGTCAGGGCCTCTAAAACCACCAATACCAACACACGAATTTGTACCAAAAAATTGCAGAGCCATTTTTTTTCCACAAGTTTAATAGATTAGTCATATATTTTGAAGGCATTTGCACAGTTTAATAAATAGTTATTCACTTCAAAAGATAATGGCCATGATAAGTTAAGGGAAAGAGAAAGGATTAAGTGTATAATCCCTAAGAAGATATGCAGTGATAACTCTAATATGTTTAGTAAGGAGATTTCCTTGGATGAAATTAAGAGGGCCATTCCGGCACTTAGTAATGATAAAGTGTCTGGACCTAACAAGCTGCCTATGAAATTTTATAAGGAGTGTATAGATTGTCTAGGAGAGGACCTTCTATATATTTTTAAGGAAGATATAGGTGAGGGGCCTCTAGGTGATGAAATTAACAGAGGACTTATCAAGTTAATCCCTAAAGATGGTGATAGATCACTTGGAGACCTATCACATTGTTGAATGTCTCATATATAATACTTGGCAAAGTCTTAGCAAGGAGAGACTGGAAAATATACTAACTAAAGTAATTAATCCCACCCAAACAAATTGTGTTGACTTATTGGGAAGCAATGGATTGGGGTAACAAGTCTAATCAAGATGTGTATATGCTATTATTGGATTTTGAGAAAGCATATGATAGAATTGAATGAAGTTTTGTAAATATGATGTTGCATGGTCTTAGTTTTCCTGTGTACTTCTGTCAAATGGTTGAGACTCTCATGAAATATGCGAAGGCCTATGTGAGAATTAATAGGTGCAAATCAAAAAGTTTTGACCTATCTAAGTCAATAGTGCAAGGATGTCCATTGGCCCTGGCTAATTTTGTTATAGTTGTAGATGTGTTATACAACCTTTTGATAGATTATAACATATCCCCTAAAATAAATAGTGTTATCCATCCTAATGATGAGGAGCTTTCCAATATTCATTTTGTTGATGACACTATCATGTTGGCTTCATTATGATTGTAATGTATTCATCACTTGTTCTCATTGATGAAACACTCTCACACACACATATGATTACATTGACTATTGATGTAACTTCATTGGTTTACACTATTAACCGGTATGTTTAAGGTCTATCTCCAATCGGTACTCTATGTCAACCGGTATGTGCTTAAGATATAACCTGTGGTTACATTAAGCCCGCATCAAAATGAAGATGAACATGAAGATGGAGATCAAATGGAAGATTTCAGGACAATGGTTCACATGTTCTATTCCAACCGATATTGATTGTTCTAACTGGTATCTAATTTTGTGATGAGTTACTAGCACCATTTTCTTGATAGTCATTTTTTTGATGAGTTATGTTTACTTGTCTAGATACAGTGCACCTAGGAAATTGTATTTTGATTTCCTATGGCCCACATAATATTTGTATGTCTATTTAAAGACATCTTAGTGAATTATTTAGAAGAGTGAACTGATATAGAAGAGGATTTTATGCGAATACTAATATGCATAAAGAGTGAAAGATTTTGTTGAAGAGCGATAAGTGTTAAGATGAAGAGAAGTGTTGAATGTACTTAGAATGATCTGATCAAGCAAGTCTGGTGCTACTCAGAATAGATCAAACCTTTCTTGTTGTTTTCTAATCATTACAACATAATCAAATCCCCTAACTGGGTAAGCTCTAACAAGCTTCATTGTACAAATCCTCTAACAAGGTGATCCATTATTTTGGATTCTCAAATCCTCTAACGAGGTTACTCCTAATAGGGTAGTAGTCTCAATAGGTTATAAGCTTCTAATCAAGCTTGGGATCTCTAACAAGAATCTCCCTTAGCAGAGCACTTTATAAGACCTTAACCAGTCAGTTATCTATTATTGTAGATAGTTAACTTGTGAGTTCCATCTCACCATGGTTTTTACCTATTTGAGTTTTCCACATATAAACACTTGTGTTATGGTGGATGTTCTACTTTATGTGGATGTTGTTATTTGATTTTTGATAGCATGTATTTTGTTTAAATGCTTGGTTAAGTTCATCTACCGATTAGTGTTTGAAGTTGTGTTTGTTTTGGTGTCACTAATTCACCACCCCCCCTCTTAATTCTTTTAAGTCCATCAATTGGTATCAGAGCCTAACTTCTTTGAAGACTAACTGCTTAGAAGGGAATCTTGAAACTACCCTGGGGGACAGAAGCTACTTCGAGATGGTTAGATAGCTAGAAGCTAGCAGAAATGAAATTGAATCCCTTAGGGGCAAACTGAAAGTTTCCCAAGTCAAAGGAGAGAGCTATCTGAAACACTGCTTGAAATATCTGATAATAGTTCTTCATATCAAGCCAATATTGAAGCTTTAGCTGATAAAGTTGAAAAGGTGAATAGTGAAAAACTGAATCTAAGAAGGGAGCTAGAAGGTCTTACTATCCGCATGAATCCGGAACTGGAAGCTAGAAGAGATGCTGAAGATCTTATCAAGGTAAGAGATCATAAAGATCAAATGGGAAAAAGACACTATACATGAGGGCTTGATTGTTGAAACAGAAGAAAAGGAGAATGTAAAGCTAGACCTTGAGTTGGCATCGTCTCTAGAAGAGAACTTGTCTAAGCATAATGAAGATCTTGTAAAAAAGATTACTGAAGCCAATGAGAAATTGGAGAAGTTCATCAAAAGTTCTACCATGTTGGAAAAAAAAATTCAATCACAGAGAATGAAGGGTGATATCCCTGGACTTGGTTTTCATACAACTGAAAAGGGTGAATCCTCTCGTACAAAGAACAAAACTACTCCTAAAGTCAATAAGAATACCAGTAAGAAGGTTTTTAAACCTATCTTCTTTGTTTGTCACAAGCTTGGTCATACTACAAATGTTTGTAGAAATAAACCTAACAAAAATACAAATTACAATACTAATGCTAGGTATGTGTCTAGAAAGTTTGAAGGTCATTGCCACACATGTGGAGTGTATGGGGATAGACATATTGAGTGTAGATATGGATCAAACAATCCTATACCACACATTGATAGGGAGCTTTCTACAGAAGTACTCAACAAGGTGAATTAGGTCTTATGGTTCAATTGGGCTCTGAAAGGCTTGTTTGTGACTCTCATATATGTTTCCAAATCAATTTGAAGTTTTAATGCTAAGCATCTCATGCATAGCTTCCCAAAGAAACTCTCTTTTTGAGTGATCTCATTCCCTTACTCATTCACTACTGATTATGTCCAACCATTACATTCTTTCAAACACATTCCTCTATCCTTTGGGCATTATTTTTACTATTCTCTGACATTACAAGCTCCTCCAAATGGTTTAGGAAACTAGGCAAAGGTTTTTTTCAAAAGCCTGCTTCATTTTGCTGTTTTGGCTTCCTAGATTCACTTGCTCAAACCCAACTTCCTAGGTCTCAAACCCAATATTGCTTCACGAGGATATCACAGAGGTTAGTTAAGGTTTCTTCACTTTTTTGAACTATCCTTAAAAGATCTCTCCAAACCCAATGAGCTCAAGGTAATTAGGTTCTTGAGTTTGTGTGTGTGAGGCCTAAAAAGGGCTATTAGCTCGTGGAGGGCTAATTAGATGAAAATTGCTTGTAGGAGGCAAGGATGCATTACCCCACCATGGAAGTTGACTTGGGACATTCAAACAACCTCCAAACTAATTTATTTTCATGGTTTAGACCACTGTCAATGCAAAATAAGGACTGTCCACTATTTATGGCACTTTTGTAGGGTTTCAAGAGGGTTTTCAAGCTTGCAATGTTAGATACACAAATCCTTCACAAACCAAGGCCCTAGCTTGACTGATAGACCCTGCCACACCTGGGAGAACATTGTTCAAACAATTACAACTTGTCATTTTTCCAAACACTTAGGATACTAGCTGTAGAAGGCTACAAAAACAGTCATTTTCACTGTTTTCACTGCTTTCCACTGTCTTTGCTGCATAACAAAGGGTTGGGACTTCCAAAATGCCTACACCATAGCATGAATAAATCTACAAACAACAATTTAACTCTGCATTGAACAAATATGGCTAAGCCTCCATGCTTAGAAAGTCTCAAAGACAATTTTGATGCCAAAAACCACTTTATTTCCCAAAATAGGGGATTCGTTGTCCTTCACAAATAGTGACACTTTACAATGCAAAAAAAGGTAAAGTTTGGAGCTCCAATTATTTCAAAATTCTTCTAGGATAGGTGAAGACCTCAATCCATGTTTTGTTTCATCATTTGATGCTTAGTACCCAAATTTTGAGCCTTAAGGAAGAATATTAGCCAAGTTAGACAACTTGCCTAATAAGTGCTCAAATTCCCCTTCCAAATGCAACTCTAGAACAAAAATGAACATATATACATTATATACATGCATACCAACTTGACCAAGTCCATTTGGTGGGAGCCTAGGCCTCGATTAGTCAAGTTGCTGCATTTTGAAACCCCAAACCCTTGACAAGGCAGTGGACACACTAAAATGAAAGAATTTTGTTTAACCAACTTGTAAATGGAAAACCAATACAATGATCACTTTGAGAGAATTGGGAAACCAATATGAGAACTTCCCAAAAGGTACAGTATAGACTAGATGTGCTACAGTACAGATTGTTTCTCTAAAAGAGAGTAAAACATAGTAAAAGCCAAATTTTCATCTTTTTAATATTAGGAAACCTTAGTCAATAAATCACCGACCTTTTTCAAGGAAAATCAAGGCCTTTTTATACTATTTCAAGTTATTTATCAAGCCTAGTATGGACACAAGGATTCCACAACTTCATTGTACTAGAAATGACCAAAAATGACAACTTTTACAAGCCCAAATGACAACATTTTTTGCTCCAAGAGACATTTTTAACAGACTAACCTCATTGACTTGTCTAAACACCTAATACATGCTTAAAAACACCTAGAAAACATGTTTCAATGCTTTGGAAAGAATTTCTATACCTTTTAGGCAATTTTACACATTTTTGCGCTTTTTTGGTGTAGAAACCCAAAATTGTCAACTCAAATCATGAAAGGCAAAACTTGACCTCTTGAGCACAAAATGAGATCATAACCAATTGAAAAGACACACAAAAACCTAAAACAACATCACAAACCTAACACAAGACATTACAAACATGAAAGCATGAAATACTCAAAAAGGAGAGTTTTTACTCAACTAGGTGCTCCTGCACCATACTCCCCCAAAGACAAAGAAGTCATGTGACTCCTTGAGGTAGAAAAGAAGAAGGTATTCCATATTTTTGAAAGTCAGCTTTAGGTATCCATGTGTCCTTTGAGATAGGCTTATCCTTCCATTTGAGTAGGTGCTCCATATAGGTGTGATTCCTTGTCTTCTTGAGAACCCTAGAGTCTAGAACCTGTTCTACTTGAGGAATAGAGAAAGGAGGTAAAGGAAGATCAGAAAGAAACTGTGTAACATCTAAAACTCTTTGAATCTCCTCAAGTGGCTGCCCCTTGAAAGCAATCAAATCTGCAAGATTAAAAATGGGAGACAAAGAAATATCAGTAGGCAAATCAACTTTGTAAGCATTAGACCCATACTTAGCCAAGATTTTGCAAGAGCCTATTCTCCTCATCTGAAGTTTGATTGGAACTCCTTTTTGCAGCCTTGCCTTATTCAAATGAACCATCACATAATCTCCTATAGAAAACTAAACATCTCTCTTTGTAGCATCCCCTCTTGTCTTGACTTTTTGGGAGGTATCCTGAAGAGCCTTTCTCACTTGCTCATGAACCTCCTTCATGGATTGAGACATGTCATCTATTGTTCTACTCTTAGGCCAGAAGTTATCTATATCTCTCAACTCCATTATACCCCTTGGATGCATACCATAAACAACTTCAAAATGGCTTTTATCGGTAGACTGGTTGACACTATCATTGTAGGCATATTCTACTTGATGAATGAGTTGATCCCAACTCTATCCATGTTCCTTTGTCAAACACCTAAGAAAGTTTCCAAGAGACCTGTTCACAACCTTAGTTTGGCCATCAGTTTGTGGATGATAAGTTGAACCAAAAGAGAGATTAGTACCCAGTCTCTTCCACAATGTTTTCCAGAAATGACCAATAAATTTCACATCTCTATCTGAAATAATGCTAGTAGGAAAACCATGTATTCTAATAACTTCTTTGAAAAACAAGTAAGCAATATGACTTGCATCATGTGTTGTCTTACAAGAAATAAAATGAGCCATCTTGCTAAATCTATCAACTACTACAAAGATGCTATCAAGTCCTGCTTGAGTTCTAGGTAATCCTACCACAAAATCCATACTAATGTAATCCCAAGGCCTATGTGGAATGGGAAGAGGCTGATATAAACCAGCATTTGAGGAATTACCTTTTTCTTTCTAACATACCAAACACTTCTCAACATACCTCCTGATGTCTCTTTGCATCTTGGGCCAATAGTAGAATCTTGAACCAACTCCAAGGTCTTGTTGACACAAAAATGTCCACTTAAGCACCCATTGTGCTTCTCTTGAATGAGGTTCTCTCACATAGAACCTTTTGGAACACATAATTGTCCACCCCTGAATAACAAACCATCATGTAAAGAGAAGTCAGCATATGCACCATGGAAATGATTCTCAAAATCCTAACAAACTTTATAAGCTTCAATAAAATCATCATCAGTAGGATACATATCTTTAAAACTATCAATACCAATGCTTTGTACTTGAATCTCATGAACAGTTAACAACCTCCTACTCAAAGAATTTGCTACTTTATTCAACTGACCCTTCTTATGCTTAAGAGTAAAAGTGTAAGCTTGCAAGTACTCTACCCATTTAACATGCCTATGATTCATTTTATCCTGTGAGTTCGAGAAACTTAATGCCTAATTACCTATGTATACAACAAACTCTTTAGGAAGAAGATAGTGTCTTCATTTCCTAAGTGCCTGGACCAATGTATAATGTTCTAAATAATAGGAAGAGTACTTTTTATTGGCATCATTTAACTTCTCACTAAAGAATGCAACTAGTCTATTGTCCTAACTTAAAACAGCTCCTACAACAATATTACTAGCATCACATTCAATAGTAAATTTTTTATCAAAACTAGGTAAAATGAGCATTGGTTGAGAAGCTACTTTAGTTTTCAATAATTCAAACCCTTTATTGGTTGCATCTATCCACTAAAACTTTTACTTTACACCCCCTTTTAATTGTGTCTAACATAGGGGCACAAATCTCACTGAATCCCCTGATGAATTTCTTGTAAAATTATGCTTAACCATGAAAGATTATGACCTCATTGGCTATCTTAGGAGTTGGCCAACTGGTTATTGCTGCAACTTTAAATTGATCCATTTTCAGATTGCCTCCTGATACAACAAAACCAAGATAGACCAATTCTTGCTTCAAGAAATCACACTATTCTAGATTAATGGTTAGTTATTCATCAGATAACTTTCTCAAAACATTAGCTAAATGCTTCAAATTCTCTTCCTTAGTTTTACTAAAAATAAGAATATCATCTAAATACACAACAACAAACTTGCCAATGAAATCATGTAAAACTTCATTCATGAGTGTCATGAATGTGTTGGGAGCATTAGAGAGTCCAAATGGCATAACAAGCCACTCATAGAGACCCTCATTCATTTTGAGAGTTGTCTTCCATTCATCACCCTCCTTGATTCTTATCCGATGGTAACCACTCTTCAAGTCAATCTTACTGAAATATTGTGCACCCCCCAAGCAATCCATCAAATCCTCTATCCTGGGTATGGGAAATCTGTATTTGATGGTGATCTTGTTTATGACTCTAGAATCTGTGCAAAGTCACCATGTTCCACCCTTCTTAGGTGCCAACACTATAGGTACTTGTTGTGACGTATTCACATATCGCCCCATTATAAATGGGGACCCCTAATTTTTTCTTTCTGGGGTTTGTTTTTCTAGGTTTTTTAGGGTTTTTTCTATTAGCCTTTGCATTTTGAGTGTCGCCAGGGAGATCACTAGGATGACAAGCTCTGTTTAAGCTAGGGTGAGTCCACAAGGCCCCATAATTAGGGTTTCTTTGAGAGTCTTCCTTAGGGCCTGGTTTTGCTCTTGTTGCTAATTGTGTCTTGCTTGGTGAGTGAGTATCATCCTTGAAGGTCTGATTTAGGTCAAATTGGTGAGTGGTGAAGTCTGGAATGTCATCCTGATCTTCAAATACCCTAAAATTTGGCTAAGTCTGGAATGTCTTCCTGCTCCTGAAATTTGACTCAGGAAAACTAAAGAATCCTCCAAAAACTATATTTTTCATTATAACTCCTGGAGGTCCGAAACCACTCTCAAACATCATGACAATATATATGGAATATAACTTAAAGTATAAGTGACATTTCCTTATATCTTTCTTCTTATTCACTCCTAACCCTTCCAAAGGGTCCAAAGCGATTTTCGCTCCTGACCCTTCCAAAGGGTCCAGAGTGAAATTCTGCATAAGACATTCTAGTTTGATCCAAACTTAGAACTAAATCATTTTGAGGCATTATTGAGGGCAAAACACTTGCTTGAATGAAGAAATGAGAAAAAATGAAGTCAGGATCATAGCCTAAGGTGAATTTCTTTCCTAACCCTTCCAAAGGGTCCACAATGAAATTCATATAAAACCTTATTTTCTTCACAAAGTCTCCAAATGGATACCCAGGTGAGCTTGATAGAGATCAGAGAAGGCCTAACAAGCTATGTCCAAGCCAAGGAAAGGAGAAGGGAATAAAAAAATAAGCCTAAAATGAGAATTTCCCTCCTAACCCTTCCAAAGGGTCCAGAGTGAAATTCATATTTCCTCTATTTTGTTATTTAGCATGACCAAATTTGTAACTTCTAAGACATGGTTTTGGGGCCTTAGACACATGTTTGCCTTGAGGAAGACTTTTTAGACCTTGGGATGATGAAAGCTAGCCTAGAAAGAGAATTTTGCTCCTGACCCTTCGAAAGGGTCCAGAGCGAAATCCTCCATTTAGCCCTCTCTTGGCCCTAAAAACCTAGTTTGACCTTGCCTAGACCTAGTTGGATGATGGATTGTCTTGATTGCAATAGAAGGAGGTTGAATATGATTTTCGCTCTTGACCCTTCCAAAGGGTCCAAAGCGAAATTCCTAAAATCACTTATTTTTCCTTGCAAAATCAAGTCAAACTTAGGTTTTTATAGCTTGGGTGAGTGAGGAGAAGTGTTTTCTTTCCTTTTGAGGTTGATACAAGTTGAAAGGATGGAGGAAGAAGCCTAAAACAAGATTTTCTCTCCTGACCCTTCCAAAGGGTCCAGAGCGAAAACCCTAAAAACCACCTTTTTCTCCAAAGTTTGAGAGAAGTCAGGCCAAGACAAGGGTGAGAGAAGCCATTTTTATTGCCTTGGAAAGATTCTTGATCACCAAAAATACAAATTTTGAGCTAAAACTTTAATTTCACTCCTGACCCTTCCAAAGGGTCCAGAGCAAAATTCTAGATAGGTCTTGTCCCTAGCTAGGTTTTTGAGCGAATTTTCCTATTTACGCCTTGTGAGGATCAAAAAAATGTTGCCAAGTTGAGAAGTGGATTCAAAATGAGGGAGTCTAGATGAGTTAAAGTGAAGGAGATGGAAAAGTAAGCATAAAAGGTGAATTTTGCTCTTGACCCTTCCAAAGGGTCCAGAGCAAAATTCACAAAATGTCATGTTTTTTTCAAGATAGTGTTGAGCCAAGTCAGTGATCAAGGTGAATGGACCTTAGAGATTTCCTTACAAGATATTGTCAATAAAACAAAGGTGAGTCTTGACCTAAAGAAGGAATTTCGCTCCTGACCCTTCCAAAGGGTCCAGAGTGAAATTCTCATCATCACCTAATTTGCCCATGTTAGAAGCTAAAGAATTGATTTGGAGGAAGGAAAGCTATCATATGTTTTCCTTGGGAGAAATTTTGGAGTAGAGACATGATGGAATTTGTCCTAAAATGCAAATTTTACTCTTGACCCTTCCAAAGGGTCCAGGGCGAAATCTTTTGAAACTCCTACTTTTCACCTTGTTTGGGCTAGGCGAAGAGCTAGTTGTGAGATGATGTTGAAAAGAGGTCTAAATTGGGAAAAATAGAAAATTTCGCTCCTAACCCTTCCAAAGGGTCCAGTGCGAAATTCTTATAGGGTTTGTCCCTTTGAAGGATTTTGAGCGAACTTTATTTTGAAGTATTCTTGTTGATGATTTAAGGTGAAAAATGCTTTGTTGAAATGAACATGTCATATGTACTTAATCACCTTTTGGTTTATTTTGCAAATGGAGAAAACCAGGCCAGGGCAAGGATGACCTCTTTGAGGCCAAGGCAAGGACGACCTCTTCCAGTCTAGCATCTTCAAGGATGACTAATTCTAGTCCATCATCATCAAGGATGTTCCATAGGCAAAAGGGATGTCTTAAGGTGTTCAAGGAATTGCCAGCTACCTCCAGAACCTTCACTTTGCCACACTAAGGAACCATAAGATGACAAAGGAAGGCGATGCTCACATTTCAAGGAAAGGTATACCATCCATCTAGCACATCCAAGACAAAAGAGGTCAAAGCAAGGGTCCGTTGAAGAAGCAAATAGTTTCAGAAGAGTTAATTAAAGTTATCTTCTTAGCATCATCAAATTGAACATCAACCAAGTTACAAGTGTCAGACAAGGTGGCATCCCAGTCATCACTCTCCAGTTAGATTGGTCCACCTCTGCATCTCTAGATTCAATGTACCTAATTTAATGGAGGCGGCATAAACTTTGATGTACCTACCACTACTTCCTATTGGTCCTCACCCTTGGAATGTAATTTTCTAATTGGCTAAGGAAGTTTGTTGTAACAAACCCTAATTAGGGTTTCTATCTTTTAATCCTAGCCATTGATTCTTAATCAATCAAAGCCGTCTATTTATAAAGTGGTTCTCTATATAAGTCCTAGCTTCTCATTTGTAAAGGTTAATAGCTTGTTGGTTAGGAGAGAATAGATAATAAGGAATAGTCAGAGAGTAGGAAATAGTTAGAGTAGAATAGAAAGAGAAGGCAAAGATTGTTGCCAAAATATGTTGTAAGAGATTTGTAAACTTAATTGAAGAAATGGTGAATTCTATGGGTCGATTAAACAATTTGCATCATCTCTATACTTCTCAAATTTTATTTCATGTTATTAGATGAGTGGAAGAAATGTGTATGATTGATGGTGAAATTTGTATATCCATACTACTAGTAGTTTGTTGATTGTAGACTTGCCTTGTGTAGTCAACTGGAATAATTTAGCTTAAGCTTAACTTCAATTGTCGCTTCTTCATTGATATGCATCAGCCTGATGGTGTCCATGCCTATAGCAGTGATTTGAACATCATAAAGCTTTCCTTGGAAGATCACACTAATCTTGTGGAGATGGCCCTGGGATGTGAAAGCAAGACTTAGTTAGAATTTCAACAAAGGTTATTCATTGTTCTTACATTCTTAGTTTTAGGATTAGGTCATCTCCAACCCTTGTCCTTTTTTCCTTTTTTTAAATCAAGAACCAGTAAAATCTCACGTTCCAGTGATATCTAGAGAAAATTAGACGCTTAGACAATTGAATGTAAGTCCCCTTGCGATTCCAGCAAAATCACATCATAGAACAAAGAGCTTATCCACACGTAGAGAACCTACATATCAGAACCTTGGAGTTACATTGACTGATCCTTTGGCGAGATCTTCGGCAGTCGGGAAACTTTGTTCAAGAGAGGATAAGCTACCTTTAGGTATTTTATTTTGTGTTTGGTCATGTACAAAAGACACATCAACAGTACTGCACAAGGACTAATGCTCTTCCTAATTAGCCCTTGGTCTAAGAGTTCTTGTATTTGTCTTGCTACTTCTTCATTTTGTTCAGGGGTCATCTTATAGGCTTCCTTATTGGGTAAAGATGCTCCAGGTATGAAATCAATCTAATGGCTAATGGCTCTAGGAGGTGGTAAGGCTGCAGGTGTACCATCACTGATTATTGCTTTGAAGTTATCAAGGATCTCCTGCACCTCATATGGTATCTCAACTTTCTTTGCTATCTTTTCTTCCTTGGGTTTCACTATGAGTTCAAATCCCTTCTTCAAGTGTACTTATGAACTCTTTCTCATTCACAATTGAAACATTTTGATTTGTTGACTTGCTGCCCTCTTTCTCATAATTTATGGACTGAATTTTGTATGTAACTCCATTCTCTAGAAATGAGTAGGAGTTCTTTTCCCCATTGTGGATGGCTTTCCTATCAAATTTCCAAGGTCTACCAAGAAGTAGATGGAAAGCATACATTGGAAGAATGTCACATAGGATTTTATCTTGATACCCTCCTATGGTGAATTCTACCCATGTTTGTTCATTTACAAGGACATGCTGCTCCCTATTCAACCATGTGACTCTATAAGGATGTGTGTGGGATTCTCTCAAGTTTGAGTTTACCAGCTGCTTCTTTTGAGATTATGTTATCTATGGATTTAGAATCTATGACCACCTTGCATACCTTTCTAATGATTTTGCACATAATTCTGAACAATGACCTTCTTGGAGTAGGTTCCTCCTTGATTGGTTCTTTTATCAAGACTCTTCTCATCATCAGACTTTCCCCATCTTCTGATGCTAACCTCACTTCATGAGCCTTACTACTTACTACATTTTCTTGCACATAATTCACTCTTCTTTCACCCTCCTATGATGAGGTGGGTTTCTCTGGGCATCTATAGGCAGGGTGCCCAACTTCTGACAGTTGTAGCATTTCATGATGGAGAAGTAGGACCCCATTCCTGGTCCACTAGATCTACCTCTACTTGGGTTGCTAGATCCCCTTCCTCTATAGCTGCTCTTGCTATATGAATCCCCACTTTGCTCAATGAGTTTGCATTCTCCTTCGGATCTTTGATCTCCTCTTCCACCAAAACTTCCTCTATGGCCTCTACCATCTCTACCCCTACCTCTTCCTCTATTGCTTTGTTCTTTATTTCTCCTACTCTTCTCTTCCACTTTAAGTGCTAGTTGATAACACTTGTATACTGTTTGTGGACATAAAAAACTCATCTCTTCTTGTATGTTCCATCTCAATCCTCTACTACCTTGGACCTCATGCATAGTTTTTGAAATTCCTCAGTGTAGCTACTGACATCTAAATCCTTTTGCCTCAAGTTTTGTCTTTTCCTATGTAGTTGGATTTCATAGTCTTCACGAAGATAGGTTTCTCTAATTTTTTATACAATTTCTTTCCAGCTGGCTATTGATTGCTTACCTTCTTTCACCCTTTCCTCTTGGATGAACTTCCACCAAGTTAAGGCTGCCCCTCTCAACCTTGATTTTGCTACCTTAACCTTTTGTGCTTCAGTTATTCCATCATATTCAAAATGGTTTTCTAGGTCTTCAATCCATTCTATAAGAGCATCTGGATCCATCTTTCCACTAAAAAGAGCCACTCCCTCTAAGGTTTTGCCACTCATAGCTCTCAAAGCCTTCAAGAATGGTTCTTTCTCAATAACAGGGTTAGGTATGGGAACCTCATCGTCTATTGCCACCATTTTGCCCCGATCTCTAGCCTTATCATGGACTTCTTCAGCTTTGACTTCTACTTAAGCTAATTTCATTGTTAGTTGCTCCAACATCTCTCAGAGTGCTCTATTTTCTTCCTCTTGGTCTTTGACCTTCTTGGCTAACTCAACATTAGTCACCATGTTTTCTTCTAATGATCCTTTTCTCCAGAATCTTTTGATGGCTCAGATACCACTATGATAGGGAGCTTGCTAGAGAAGTACTCAACAAGGTGAATTAGGTCTTATGGTTCAATTGGGTTCCAAAATACTTGTTTAAGATTGTCATATATGTTTGCAAATCAATTTGAAGTTTTAAAGCTAAGCATCTCATGCATAGCTTCCCAAACAAACTCCCTTTTTGAGTGAGTTCATTCCATTACTCATCCCCTATTGATTATGTCCAACCATTACATTCTTTCCAACACATTCATCTATCCTTTGGGCATTATTCTGACTTTTCTTTGACATTACAAGCTCCTCCAAATGGTCTAGGAAACTAGGTAAAGGTTTTGTTCAAAATCTTGCTTCATTTTGTTGTTCTGGCTTCCTAGATTCACTTGCTCAAACCCAACGTCCTAGGTCTCAAACCCAAAATTGCTTCACAAGGATGTCATAGAGGTTTCTTAAGGTTTCTTCACTATTTATAACTATCCTTCAAAGATCTCTCCAAACCCAACGAGCTCAAGGTAATCGGGTTCCTTATTTTGTGTGTATGAGGCCTAAAAAGGGCTACTAGCCTGTGGAGGGCTAATTGGATGAAAATTGCTTGTATGAGGAAATGATGCTTTACCCCACCATGGAAGTTGACTTGGGACATTCAAACATTCTCCAGAATAATTGATTTTCATGGTTTAGACCACTGTCACTGCAAAATGAGGACTATCCACCATTTATGGCACTTTTGTAGGGTTTCAAGAGGGTTTTCAAGCTTGCATTGTTAGATACACAACTCCTTCACAAAACAAGGCCCTACACTGACTGATAGACCCTACCACACCTTGGAGAACATTTTTCAAACAATTATGATGTCATTTTTCCAAACACTTAGCATACTAGCTGTAGAAGGTGAGAAAAACAATCATTTTCACTGTTTTAACTACTTTCCATTGTCTTTGCTGCATAACAGAGAGTGAGGACTTCCAAAATGCCTACACCATAACATGAATAAACCTTCAAAAAACAAGTTAACTCTGCATTGACCAAATATGGGTAAGCCTCCATGCTTGGAAAGTCTCAAAGACAATTTTGATGCCAAAAACCAATTTATTTCCCAAAACAAGGGATTCCCTGACCTTGACAAACTGTGACACTTTACAATGCAAAAATGGTAAACTTTGGAGCTCCAATTCTTTCAAAGTGCTTCTAGGATAGGTGCAGACCTCTATCCATGTTTTGTTTCAACATTTAATGCTTAGAACCCAAACTTTGAGCCTTAAGGAAGAATATTAGCCAAGTTAGACAACTTGCCTAATAAGTGCTCAAACTTCCCTTCCAAACACAACTCTAGCACAAAAATGAACATATATACATTATATACATGCATACCAACTTGACCAAGTCCATTTGGTGGGAGCCGAGGCCTAGATTTGTCAAGTTGCTACATTTTGAAATGCCAAACCCTTGACAGGGCAGTGGACACACTAAAATGAAAGAATTTTGTTTGACCAAATTACAAATGAAAAACCAATATAATGATCACTTGAAGAGCATTGGGAAACCAATATGAGAACTCCCCAAAAGATACAATATAGACCAAATGTGCTACAGTACGGACTGCTATTCTAAAAGAGAGTAAAACATAGTAAAAGCTAGAATTTCATCTTTTTAATATTAGGAAACCTTAGTCAATACAATCACCAACCATTTTCAGGGAAAAGGGAGGCCTTTTTATAGTATTTCAAGTTAGTTATCAAGCCTATTATGGACACAAGTCTTGCACACTTCATTGTACTAGAAATGACCAAAAATGACAACTTTAACAAGCCCAAATGACAACGTTTTTCTGCTCCAAGAGATATTTTTGACAACCTAACCTCAGCGACTTGTCTAAACACCTAAGACATGCTTAAAAATACTTAAAACATGTTGCAATGCTTTGGAAAGCATTTCTAGACCTTTTAAGAAATTTTACACATTTTTGCCCTTTTTTGGCCTAGAAACCCAAAATTGTCAACTCAAATCCTGAAAGGCAAAACTTGACCTCTTGAGCACCAAATGAGATCAAAACTAGTTGAAAAGAAACACAACAACCTAAAACAACATCATAAACGTAACACAAGACATTAAAAACATGAAATCATGAAATAATAAAAAAGGAGAGTTTTTACTCAACTACGTGCTCCTGCACCACACATGCATCCTAGACCAAATGGTGACCAGATAAGGAATTTTGATAACTAGGTAAACTAGAACTGGCAAAGATGTTATGGCAATCAGTTTATTCCATTCAAAATGGAAAAGGCAACAAATTTTGTTTGCACCTTTTGTAATTACTTTGGTGATGTGGCTATGAACTGCAGAAGAAGAACAGGAAGAAGAAAAATAGGACCCTGTAGATCATTTGTCATGGTTTGTTGCCATTGTAACAAACCAGGGCACTTATCAAACTTTTGCAGATCAAGAAATAACAAACCAATCAACTCCTTTAAGGATTGAAAAGGTAAGAAGAAATTTGATGTTGAGGAAACCATAGAAGATATGAATCAGATTTGGAAAAAGAAAGGTGATGACTTGCCTTGAGAAGAAACCGTTCCTTCACCCAGTGAATAAAATCCAACACTGGTGACTTAAGCTTGTCTAACATGGCTAAGGGGAGCTTAACAGTAAAACATCTCCAAACCTCTTGTAAAATGAGAGGGAAATAATTTTTGAATTATAAATTTTTGATGACTTTTTGTTAACATGTTATCAACTAGTATTTAACTTAAGTAGTAAAAAAAAATTAGGGTTTGTAACCTAAAGTGAGAGCATTTATTACAGTTGGTAAAGAGGTTAAAAATGAGTTTTACTTTATCATTTTTACCCTAACTCTTTCGAAAAAGAAATTTGAAGCAATTGTAGAGAAGAACAAGATTGTCTTGTTGTCAATTGGAAAATTGTTTCATGTTTAGAGAAATCAAGCTGAATCGGAAGTTGCAAAGAAGCGAATGGGTGTACATTTGGACATTTCAACTGGGAAATGAAACGATGTGAAAGATACAAGGTATTTCTTTGTATACCGCTTCAAAACTTGTTTAACTAGAATGGAATCTTCTTCTAAGTCTATAGAAAGATTGATGCTCATTGATGACCCTGAAGAAGCTCTAAAGGAAGATGAAATTATGTCTTATAATGCATTATAACAAGTCTTGAGTGGTGTTGTGGTCAAAGGTGACTTGTCCAGCTATATAGATTGTAAGGTAGAAGATTTAGGAACTCTACACATCTATACTCAGCTAAAATCACTTTGTGATAAGAGCGAAAAGATTGAAACCAAAGATGCTAGGGTTTTTGAAAAATGGTTTCATAATGCCACATATTTTCTTGAAGATTTTGAGGAAGAACACATAAGAATCATCTTGAGTTGAGTCCATAGATAGAATATGTATTTGGAAAGGACCCATACAATAACCAAGGAGGCTATTAGGGTTGTAATGGGTTATTGCTCAACTGGTGAAATTCCTGTGTTAAGAAGAATTTCAAAGGATACTGTCTTCAAGTTAACCGGTTCTATATCTGATAAGCATGCTTTCTCTATCAACAAAATTAAAGACCCTATGGTGAAACTTGTAGCAATGGTGATAGGCTACCGAGTATTCTACTCCAGTAGACTTAACAGTGTTCCACTTGCAGCAATTCACAAAACACATAGAATGATTGTTGATAATACAGACTATGATATTTGTGAAGCCATCAGAGACCAATTATTTCAAAATTTGAAATCCATTAAGAAGGAAAATACAGAAGAGTTCAAATATGGTCATCTATTAGAATGGGTTATTTTTCTATTTTTAGAACTTTCTACAGGGTATTGGAGATATTGAATGGTCCAAGAAACAACCGGTCAATGCATAGATAAAGAACAACATTAAGGCTATGAAGAATACTTTTTCAACTATCGTGAACAAGTATTTTAATGAATTTTAGAAAAATATGAGAATGAGGTTACCTGAAGATGTGGTAAAACACTTTGTAAATGTCATAATCTTCACGGTTACAACTGACTTTTGCTTGATGCAAGCAATTGAACCTTGAGAGGAAGAGATGGAAGATATGAGCTATGAGGTTAATCATGATTTACTAGTCAGCTATGCTAATACACTGTTACCATCTCCTAAAGATAAAAAGAAGGCAAAATTGGACATTGTGACAGTCCAAGTTGAACCAGCTGAAACTGGTACTGCACTTGTAGCTAAAGTGAAAGGAAAGAAAAAGAATTCTAATGAAAAATTTCCTGTGAAAAATACCACAAGGGTGGCTTAGAGTGTCCTAACCAAGAAGGAACCAGCACCTAAAGTATATGTAAAGAAGGAGAATGCACTAAAGAAGAGAAATCGGAAATTGATTTTGCAACCAGAGTTTGAGGGTATAGATTCTGAAGAAGAACAAAACAAGGAAAAGGCAACCGACAGAACACCCAAGAAGGCAAAGGTAGTGTTGAAGGCAACTTCACCTATAGATATTTCTACCTATGAACCTGACATAGTTTTTGAGAGGACAATGAAGACATTAGGAAGAAATAGGTTTGATAATGTCAAAGAATATTTTGATTCTTTCACTGAAGATGAGCAAAAGCAAGTAATCCAACAGGTACTAAATTATTTGGGTCATTACAATAGATTTCCACATGACTAGGAAAAAGATATTTCAATCTCTTTGTATAATACTCTGTTAGGTAAATGGGAGGAAGTAATTCAATTGGAAAAGAACATTATTGATGAAATATTTGTACAGTATTTTCCCAATCTATCATCAGATGGAATTGGTGCTTTAATTGAGAAATACAAAGTATATTTTGATTTTAAAGTGAGAAGATTGAAGCTTCTTAATGCAAAAGGTAAGTTGTTGAGTCTGAGACACATCAGCTAGCTTGTGTAATCAAAAAGAGGGAAGAAGTCATCCACTCTAGCAATAAGGATGATATTACAGATGATGTTCCTCGACTGGAAATAAATGAAGAGGAAATTGTTCAAGCTGACATAGTCTATCCAATCAAGAAGGATGATTCCATTATTCTTTTTCATGAAAATGTTCAGGACACACTAGACCTATCTAGAGACATTACTACACCAGATATGGATCCTCCTATAGTCACTGAAGTACAAGTCACATTAGTTGAACAACTGGGTATTCAACTAACAGTGGACAATGAATCAACAATAGAACAACTGGAGAAACCCCAATCTCCACTGGTAATTGAAACTACTCAAAAGGAGTTGTTGGGACTCATAAGTTTTGATTATTTTGAGAGGCCCATTTCAAAATTTAGCTCTACACTTTCAAATGATTACCTAATGAGTCAACCTAATAGGCCTATTTTGAAGAACTGTAAAATGGAGCCAGTTGATTATTAAGTCATAAAGCCTTGCAATATTATTGTACACCTTTCATTTGGCCTATGAAGTGTTCTATAACTTCCAAATTTCAGTTTGGATCAGTTTATCAAGTATCCATTTCAAGGGGTGAGCTGGAAGTGCATCACAGGTGCAAATTCAGATTTTATTAAGTGGCCTACTCTGAGCGCCTATAACTTTTGACTAGTAGATCATCATGTTGAAATTGAAAATGCATTAAATTCTATGCATATAGGTGAGCCCACATGCCCTGTTTGAAGTCATAGCCAATCCGTTTGATCAGTTTTCCAAGATGATGTCTTGAGCCACATTATTCTATTTTCTGCACTTTCATTGTTGCATCTTTCTAAGTTGCCATTTTCATGAGCTCACCATTTGCACCCTCTCAGCTTCCCAGTAAAATTGAGAATTCCATGGTCTTCTTTGTACTTCAAAATATCTATGCCCCATATTTAGGGATCCACGAAGACCGTTTGATATTTTTAATGCATGCACTTTGTGGTCCCCGCACACACTAATTTTATTAGGTTCATAGAGCTAATAGAGCCATTTGGTCATCTTTGACCATTAATATTTCTTAACTCGGGATTCATCTTCAGAAATGGTTTGGCAGTGTGAATGCCCATATATCAGATAGTATGCCTATCAATTTGTGAAGTCTAGAAAGGTGTTTTGACTAGTTTCAAAATTGCATCTTTGGGTTTAAATGCAAAAATGTGACACAAGTGCCTGAAAGTTGCAAGTTGAGTTTTAATGATCAGAAAATTGTGTCGGTCAACTCCAGTGGTATGTTCAAGGTTCCTAAAGCATTTCAAGGGTGAGTTGAATGAAAATTATTATTTTTTAGTTAGGACCACTTTGGGGCCCAACCTGGCTTATGCCTATGCATTAATTTTATGGTAAAGTGTTCTTCATGCATGCTAATGCATATCACCACCAGCTATGTCCACATTATGATCCTTTATGTCTTGTTACAATGGTGAAGGAAGCAAGGTACTATGATATTCTAGGAGTGGAGCTCGATGTTCTTGCTTATGAGATTAAGAAAGCTTATTATATTAAGGCAAAGCAATTGCACCCAAACAACAATCCCATTAATGTCATTAATAAAGAAAATCGCACAACCTTTACCAGCTCTCCTTGCAGTGCGCAGTATGGAATTTGGTGAGGGCTTGGTAACTTTCAACCAAATGCAAATGGTGGGTGCATACCATCCCTCGCATGCCTCTTCCTATGCCCCTACGTGGAGAGTGGGGAGGAATAAATTGAAGTTTTCTAAACCAAATGCATTGGCAGGTGTAAATCAAATGCCACGACTTTTAGTAATCCACCCCCTTCGTGAGTTGCAAGCCAAAGTCCTCCCTGCGTGGACTAGAGTTTGGAAGGCTCAAAAACTTCAAAGAAATGAAATTGGTGTGGCCTGCGTGGTGTTGAATAGATTTTACACTTTCAACAGATGTAATTTGGTAGTTTTAAAACCAAATTCCCTATGGAAGAATATTTAAACAAATGCACTTCGCAAGTTTAAGCCCAGGTCCATCAAAATTTACTATCATCTTCCCTGCATGGGATTGCAATGGAAAAGGTTTAATTTTTTTTTTACCAAGTGCAAATGGCAGGGTTGCAGTAGACAAGGCGGAAAATAGTGGAGTGTGGCATTGAAGGGTTGTATAAAATTATAGACAAAATGTGATTAGAAGGTGTAGAATGAAATTCCATGACCCCTGCATATGTATGGGTAAAAGGAGTATTAGAAACACCCAAGCAAATATGTTGGCGGGTGTAAAGTTTAACGCAACGACTAGATCCAACATCTTCCCTATTGAGGAGCACCATTAAAGCTTTCAAGCAAATGTAAAGGCCCAAATAAAGAAAGGAATATGTGTAACTAGTTATCCCACATTGGTAGTGGGGAGGGATTTTTGGGTATTTAAATGTAAGGCTACACACAATCATAGTGTCAAATCCTTGAGGCTACAAGAGATAGCTAGTGACCAGGTGGACCCCACGCATGCACAATTCCTGAGTAAGAGAGTTTTGCTGTAAGAGGATGAGTTAACAATCTTGCACGTTCAAGGACGATCAATAGTTGTCGTTGATCTGCAAAGAGAAGATGCATGCTAGTTAACCATTGTGGATCAGCCACAAGGCATGTGTAAATAAGGACAGAATAAAGATTGAGAAAGCTTGAGATGATCAGATGGTGGTCGTTGTGTTGCTATACAAAGGTGCATGAAAGTTACCCTTCCCGAACTAGCGATCGATGAGATGGCAGGTCTAGGTGGCATGTTAGCTGGTAGGTCCCAATGAGGTGGCAGTCATGTGGCAAGGTGCAAAGGGTAAAATGGATAAAAAAATTTAAAGTTAATTGATATAGTTCCAAGTTTTTTTTGGAAAATTTCTCTAAGGGAGAAATCCGAAATTGCAGGTTCTAGTGATGACACTGTTCATTCTTTGCAAATAACAGTGTGTTTTTGTTGGGTTTTTAGTGTTGTCTTTGTTGTAGGATTTGTTTTAGTTTGTAGGTTTACACATATGCAAGGCATGTGTGAGTTTCAAAAAAATTGTCTATAAGATACCATTTGAATTTATACAATTTAATTTTATCAAGGGTAATTTGGATTTGTCTCTTTCAGTCTTCGTTGAGAGTGTAATGTTTGTCTTTTGGGTATTCCTCTAGGAAGGATTTAAATCCTAAAACACAACATTAATGATTTTAAATGCATATTGGATATATAAGTATGATTTTGTGACAAAGCAGAGGATTGTGTTAATGTAATGCATTAATACATGAAAATTTAATGTTGAAAGAAGCTTGCACCTGAGATTTCTCTTCCAGTTTTATGCATGACTTTGTTGTTTAGATAAGGCACTGGTCTTTTGTAATGTTGAAGGATTGTTAGAGCATCATTTTAAAATCCAAAATCAGAATATCTTTGGGTTTTTGGAAAAGGGTTGTTGAGTTGTCAATATAGATTTAGCCTATCTACAATACCCTCGTTTTTGAACCTTTTATGAGATCTATCTGCTTTTATTGATGCTATCATAAGTGTGTAATGGGTTTAATTCTATGCATCAAAAGGGTGTTCCCCCTAGGTCTAGCAGAACCTGAAGTGTAGGAGGATCATTAGGATTCTACATTATGTTTTCCAAGCCCTGAAGTATTTCGCAGATCAAAATTATCTATTTCATAGAATCAATTGCAAGTGAACTTGCGTAAACCAATTTTGGTGAACAACAAAAATGGCGACTCTACTGGGGAGTAATCTAAAGATCTTTGGTATAGATTGTTGAATCAGATTGTATGTGTGTCCATCCGAGTTGCCACAACAAAAATGGCAACTCTGCTGGGGAATGGAGAGATGTAAAAATTTTGTCGAGTAAAATCCATGAATCTGGCCATGTCCATTTGAGGAAAGAGTCATAAAAGTGTTGTAAATCTGAAAGTATTTTCAGATCTATAGTTATTTGCTTGGTAGTGTTGTTGAAGTCAAGAATGTCTTGTTTTTGTCATAAGAGTCAATTCCCATCCAAGTGTTGAAATTATATTATCCTTTTATCTTTGTATAAGTCTAGATCTATTCATGTTCTATAAATGATTTTATAAATCCTCACAACAGTGAGCGGTGACTTTGAAAGATCTCTGCACTAGTGTGTATTATTGTAAAAAGTTTAAAAGATTTGGTGAACTTGCAGCAAAGATGTAGGAGAGGCTTGGAGTTTTGAGATTGAAGATCCTAGTCAAGGAGAAATAAGAAGAAGAGTAGCAGCAAAATTATCTTACGAGGTATTCCTCAAAGTATTTGTGAGATAATTCATGTTCCTTATAAGGTGAAATAGTAACTATAGAAAGGAAAAGGAATTTGCACTTTACATACTTAATATTTTGAAAAGATTTCAGTCATAAGTGATGGGAGAAGTGTGTATGATTCTGAAAATTTGTGTCTGCATGTGTTTTTAAGAGAGTTGGTAAAACAGTAAAGATGTATCAGCATAGTAATGGTTCATTAGATGTTTTAAACTTGATGGATCTAGATGTTGTTTCTAGATTTAAAAATCCTTTCTCAAATCTAAAAGAAATTGATAGAGAGATTAAAGTATGTCTCCAAGAGATCCAAGATAAATTCATCTAGTTTTAAAGAAAGAAAGTAGTGGAAAGAAAGGAAGAGTCATCATATGCTTTTTATGAAAGATTTATAGCTACATTAAATGAGCTTTCAGTTGATGCTAGACCCCATGAGTCTATTTGGATTGAGTTATTCTTAAAGCTTGATAAGCCTGACTTAATTAATTGGTCTACAACCTTGAGAGAAGAGAGTGTTGCATGGATTAAAGAATAGATAGATGAGATTGAAAGGACTAAATCTGAAAATGTATACATAATTGAGTATAGTGATGGAGATGAATCTGTTAGTGCATAGACCTCTTATGATGTTGAAGGTGACTCTTATTCTTAGCATGACAGTGTGGATGTGTATTCAAAGAAAGAAGAAACTTGCGAGAACATAAGTAATTGTTCAAATTATCATGAGCCCGTTGAGGTTTCAGATCTTAATGATATAGATCACCTTGTTGTTAAGTTCAATCAACAAAATTTTTGCAATCAAGGTTATGAAACTATGTTGCAACATATAGTAGCACTTTATGATCAGCATGACAAATATTATGATGCAGACGCAAGTTGTTACAATGATGAAATAAATGTGCAAAAAGACATGAGCACTACAGATTTAATACCTTTATCAGATTGGGACAATGTTTGCAGCATAGAAGATGAAGCCAAGGAAAATGAAAATAAGGGAGAAGGTTCACTAAGTAGTGAACAAATCTCAGAACTCCTAGTTACTGATCTTAAGAGGTATATATCCAGAAATATCCCCAATCTCTCATACCCAACTATTACATGTTTTGATACTGATGATGTTTTTGAGGGTGTGAAGTATCATACATATGATAATTCTTTCCCTACATTTGATTTGAATAATGGACGAGATGAAAATGCATATACGGTTGATAGGCATGATGATGTAGATTCATATGTTGATATGAACTTAGATTTTGATATGCATTGTGTGGATCTTGCTTTTGAAAAGAATGAAAGATCTAAAGTAATTTTCCTTGATTTGCAATTGGTAAATGAACCATTGACAAGTGATGATACATTTTAATGTTTGCAAAGTGTTGATAGAAATTATGATTAGCAAGATGAAGTGCAATCATTTTATGAGGAAATATTCCCCTCTAGTTTGCAAGCCATCATTATGGAAGAATGTTCATCATTTGAGAAAACTAGCAATAAAGATGTGCTTGATGTTCCCAACTTTCTTAATAAGTTGGATTACTTTTCTTTTCAGCTAGGGAGTAATTGTAAAGAGTATGGCACTCTTATGACATATGATGACCAACACTTTCAGCATTGGTTTGGTTTACAAAGATTGAATGATTATGAACATGTTGATTATGTTTTATGTGATCAGCTGATTAGAAGTGGAAGTGTGATTGATCAGGCAGATGTGAATGATGATTCTAGCTTACCTCCAGTTTATGGAAACGAAAATCATGTATTTGATAGAGGTACGCATTGATTCCATTTTTTATGGTCTGGTGCCATTTAAAAGTTTTATATTTTGTACAGTTTCTTTGCTTCAGTTGTGTGGTTTGCAATAAAGTGTCATGCTTCTTGGGTAGAATAAGGAACCCTTTGTTTTTTAGAAGAAGAGAAGTGATATGTTTTTGGGTGGTCTGCTCTACCAAAGGTTCTAGGTTCTTGTGTTGATCTTGCAATCAACCATCCCTAGTTAGAGCCACTATTGTGACTCATATGTTTTGAGAATTTTGAGAGGCCCATTTCAAAAAAATTCTCTGCACTTTCAAATGATTACCTAATGAGTCAACCTGATAGGCCTATTTTGAAGAAGTGTAAAATGTAGCCAGTTGATTATTAAGTGGTAAAGCCTTTGAATATTATTGTACACCTCTAATTTTCCCTATGAAGTGTTCTTCAACTTTCAAATTTCAGTTTGGATCAGTTTATCAAGTACCCATTTCAAGGGGTGAACTGAAAGTGCATCGTATGTGCAAATTCAAATTTTATTAAGTGGCCTACTTTGAGCACCTATAACTTTTGACTAGTAGATCATCATGTTGAAATAAAAAGTGCATTGAATTCTACACATATAGGTGAGTCCATATGCCAAGTTTCAAGTCATAGCCAATCCGTTTGATCAGTTTTCCAAGATAATTTTTTTTACCAGTTTTTTCAGTTTTCTACACTTACATTGTTGCATCTTTTTAAGTTGCCATTTTCATGAGCTCACCATTTGTACCCTATTAGCTTCTGAGTCAAATTGAGCATTCCACAGTCTTCCTTGTACTTCAAAGTATCTATGCCCCCAATTTGGGGATCCACGGAGACCATTTGATATTTTGAATGCGTGCACTTTGTGGTCCCTACACACTCATTTTATCAGGTTCAGAGTGCTGACATAGCCATTTGGTCATCTTTGACCATTAATATTTATTCACCCGAGATTTGTCTTGAGAAATGGTTTGGCAGAGTGAATGCCCATAAATCAGACAGTACATCTATCAGTTTGTGAAGTCCAGAGAGGTGTTTTGACTGGTTTTAAAATTGCATCTTTGGGTTTAAATGCAAAAATGTGACACAAGTGCCTGAAAGTTGCACATTGAGTTTTAATGATCATAAAATTCTATCGATCAACTCTAGAGGTATGTTCAAGGATCCTGAAGCACTTCAAGGGTCATCTGGATGAAAATGAACTTTTTTAAGTTAGGCGCACTTTGGGGCCCAACCTGGCTCATGCCCATGCATTAATTTTATGGTAAAGTGTTCTTCATGCATGCTAATGCATATCACCACTAGCTTGGTCCACATTATGATCCTTTATGTCTTGTTAAAATGGTGAAGGAAGAAAGGTACTATGATATTCTAGGAATTGAGCCCGATGTTCTTTCTTATGAGATTAAGAAAGCTTATTATATTAAGGCAAAACAACTACACCCAGACAACAATCCCATTGATGTCATTAATAAAGAAAATCCCATGACCTTTACCATCTCTCCTTGTGGTGTGTGGTATGGAGTTTGGAAAGGGCTTGGTAACTTTCAACCAAATGCAAATGGTGGGTGCAGAGCCTCCCTCGTGTGCCTTTTCCTATGCCCCTACGTGGAGAGTGGGGAGGGTTAAATTGAAGCATTCTGAACCAAATGCGTTGGTAGGTGTAAATCAAATAGCATGACTTTTAGCAATCCACCCCGTGCGTGAGGTGCAGGCCAAAGTCCTTCCTGTGTGGAGTGGGTTTTGGAAGGTTCAGAAACTTGAAACAAATGAAATTGGTGTGGCCTGCGTGGTGTTGAATAGGTTTTAGACACTTTCAGAGGCAGTTTTAAAACCCAATTCCCTGTGTGGCGTGGCAGAGAAAGGGCGATGGAAGAATCTTCAAACAAATACACATTGCAGGTTTAAGCCCAGGTTCATCAAAATTTGCCAGCATCTTCCCTACCTAGAGATGAATATTGGTAGGCATGTACTAAACACATCACAACTCCACACACATCACACGTATAATAAGACAAACCTAGAGATGAATATTGGTAGGCATGTACTAAACACCTAACACCATAAAAGTTTCCTATGGACTAAATAGGTGGTGCAGTCACAGTTAGGAGGGATCTCAATGAGATCAATCCAGACCTTGCAGCAAGAGTAAACACAATGAAAGAAAGACAAAATGATGGAGGCAATGCAGAATGGACTAAATTAGACCATGAAAATTGATTACTATTAGGATTCCCAAAGATACTGAGAGGGGGGGATGAATCAGTATTTGACTGGTATATGAATTTTCTTGACTTATTATATGAAAAGCAATTCAAAACTATGTACTAGTAAGCTAAAATTAATATAGTAAATAAGAACAATAAACACAACATGAAAGACACACCATAACACAATATTTTTAATGAGGAAACCTGGTATGGGAAAAACCTCGGTGGGATTTGTGACCCACAATATTCGCTTACTTGCCAATAAGGGAGCACTACTGTTTACAATAGGGGCCTGCACATGCAGGAAGGCCAATTGCCTAGAGCTCACTGCTCAGTTACAAAAGAAGTCTCATTGTCTTAAAAAAATGGATTATACAAATCCAATGTCATGTACTACTGTAGATCAGCATCTACTATGCCAGGTTCAGTACCAGTTTAAGCTCTGCAATATTCATAAACCCTTCTCCAAAATCTGCCTTACAATTCGTATATTAGGTCTGCAATAATCCTTCCATACATACTTCTCCTAAATGATCTACAAGATCTCATACTTATATGAGTCATATTACAATCTGCCATGTCGGCTTTACAAAAATATTTTACAATTAAGTATAAAATATAATTAAACATAATTCCTATTGCCCAGGGTGCGGGTAGTCTTTCTTTTTGGTGCTGGTGAAGAGTATGCCGATGTAGAGTCTGCCGGTGCCGGTGCTTGCTGGTATCATATGATTGTAAGGTTTCCATCAATGACAATACCATAAATCACTTACAATTTCTCATTGGAGTGTGCCTTTGCTAACAACCTCCCCCTTTGGCATTGATGGCAACACTCATGAAAAAAATCCAAAAAGTATCCAAAAAATGTTATCCAAAAAGATTTTGCCAAATTGTCTTACCAAAACTGTGTTATCAAAAAGTGTGCTCCCCTTGAACTGATGGTGTCTTTCTTCTGATCATTTTTCTCAGTTACACTACTCCCCTTTTGACATCAATGGCAAAGGTTGACAAAGTGTCAACTGAGTGCAGTTTCAGCTTGATCCTTGTAACCAATTGTTTACAATCTGGAAAAGGTCTGTCAATACAAAATTCATGCTCTCAGTGAACCTTTCGTTGTCCTTCAAATCTGCCTCTATTCTTTGAATTGTACTGGTGAGGTGATTCGTTTTCTCTTCTGGTGTCTTTAGTCTTTGAACAAGTGCCTCTAAGATCTCTTTTCTCAAAGAGATGAGGTAGCCCAATTTGGGACTGAGTCTGCATTTAAGATCTTTTGCCTTTCATTTTACTCTTTCCTTCTCTTTTTCAAAATTTTAAATTTTTCCTCAAAACCCACTATTTCTTTCTGTATAACTGATAATGGTTTAGATGAATCAATGAAATTGTCAGCTATATCATTTATTTCTTTCTGCACCTTATTGATCTCCTTGTGTATATCTACTATCAAGGTATTAGTCTTACATGTGTCTCTATACAACTCCTTAAACTCCTTTATTGTTTTGCTTAGTGCCGGTAAAAGGGTATCAATGTGTCCCATGCACTTCTTTATTTTCTCATCAAAGAATTTATGTTTTTCTTTATCCAATTTCTCTTTAAATGTCTCCTCATTAATCTAATCAACTATCAAAATGTTATCGACGATATACTTAGACAATGTGTCTAGTTGATTTAAAGAATCTTTATTTTCCACATTGCACTTGGGTGCTATCAATTTTAGAATAGGAATTGTATCATCAATAGCCTTATATTGTTGTGCACTACATTCTATGATTTTCTTAATGGAATCCAATAATACCTCTGTCACATTTTTTGGTCTGAATTTTGTCATGGAAGAACCAGATGATTGTCCAATTACCTTTACAATCTGCATTTCGCTAGTGTGACTAGCCTCTTTGCTTGTATTGACCTCTGGTAGGTCAGTTTGTGTTTGCATTTCTACTAGCAAAGGCTTGGGTTTCTCAGTTGTTGCCGGTGGCATTGTCTCTGCATGAACCTGTACCTCAACCTTTTTTTGTTCCTATTTCTCAACCTGTGGCTTAGTGGGTTTCATTCTACTCTCTACTGCTGGTTTCTCTGATGAATTCTTAGTATTCATGTTCAGTTTCTTAGTATGCACCTCTGTATTGTCCACTACTGATATCTCAATTGGTTTCACTGTGTTGTTAGCTGATTGTTCTAGATGAGTGGATTTAGCAATGTTTGTATCGGTTACTATTCTAGTAGATAGGGGATCAACTGATTGTTCAATTTGTGTCTCAACCCTAATCTCAACATCAGTTGTTGGTGGCTTAGTAGCCACATCTTTCTTCTTATCTTTAGTGGTCTCTTTATCAACCACAATCTTTACTTCTTGGGTGTCTATGTTCATAGTGTACAAAATTTCAGACATAGGATTTGTATCCTCATGAGGAGTCTCCATACTCTTTGTTGCCAGTTGTTTGTCAATAGTATGTACCGGTGGAGTATCAGAAGGAGGTGGGGGAAGGTTATAAATTATATTTAGGCTTGGAGGTCCACCTACCTTACTTTTCCCCTTATCCTTGTCCTTTTGGTAGACTCAGATGGTTTTAGGTCTGTTGTTCTCAAAATCTGATTCACTTTAAAATCCTTATAGTGATATGATAAAATTCTGTATGCAGAAGAGAGATTAAAGAGAAGGAAACTTTCAATACAACATATGACAAGGTTTGATTAACCTTCTACACTTCGAACTTATCCAAAATTCAGGCAGGTATACCTTTGTGAATTGAATTCACACTTTTAAAAGACAAATCCACAGTAAACCAGTCCGAAAACCAATGGATTTTATCACCTTAAAACCAACTGAAACAAAGAAATAAAACTTGTACTCATGTTCAGTATTGACCTACAAGATATATAATAGACAACCTTGATCTACACCAGTGATTTATCCAAGGTCACAGAGTCATCTAAGTTCAAACAATACTTCCACAATCAAATATCTCTACATATCCCATCAGTTTGGCTTCTGCAGATCCCTATACATGCCTGACACACATAAGAATTTATTCATACCAAACTAAACTATGTTCATCAAAATTCAAAATATCCCACCAAGAATTTACTTGTAAAAATGATTTCCTACATATTTAATTCCTCTCCTGAAGAGAAAAACTAAGAAACATATTTACTGAAAATTGCCTTGCAACCCATATTCAAAAGGAATAACTCTAGATTACTTAGAATGAAACAGTAAACATTTGCAAACATACTTGAAGACAACACCAAGTTTAAACTCAAAACCGATGGTCTGTGTATTGATATTTCTTCTGAAAGTATTACAAAAACATTCGACTATTCTCCATCAAAACTTGAAAAAAGCTCAGATAAATTTCTGCAGTGTTTTCTTACAATTCCTTGTGATCCCTTTTTTACTAGTCCTTGTATCCATTTATAACAATATGGATGCACACATAGCTTCAGACTTTCCTAGGAGACTTTGTTACAATCATTACTTCTTAAGAAGAAGTTAGAAAACCTTTTACAAATGCGGTTAGAAGTCTCTTTCAACATCCACGGCTTCTTCCTCTTGTTGTTCTGTTGCAACATTTTCTAACTGCTCCACATCAAGCACTGCATACTTTTCTGTCCATTCCTGATACACCTCATTACTAGGCCATGAGAAGTTAATTACTTTTGCTTTTGTCTTGGCTAATCTTTTCCAAGAATTACTCATTTTATTGACCTCTGAATTGAGGAAACCATAATGAGATTTGATTTTCTTAATCTCCTCAATTGTTTTGACAAATATGGAGGCATCCTCTGATTTAACAATTCCTTTAATTCTAAGTGACAATTTGGCTTCCAATTCCTTAAGCCATATTTGTTTGTCCTTTAATTGGGTTGGGCTGACAAAACCTCCTGGGAGTAATTCAAAAACTTGATCAGTGTACTCTTTCTTGTACAAGTTGATCTTTCTATCTGCATTCTGTACTCCTTCTGCCAACTTTACTAGATCCTTTGTCATATCATTGGTGGATTTTATAATGGGGTCTGCCCCTGCCTCATCATAGCATACACAAATCAGTTCTATATCCTGCTGTCCGAGTCTGCATTTATAAAAAATAGGCATTAATACAGTCTTGTCCCCATTTAACTCATTCCACATTTCCAAAATATTACTCATGTTGTTATACATTAGTGAAGACCCTATAGTTTCAGCAAAACTCAAAATTGTAGCCTTTACTCTGTCTTCATATTTCTTTGCATATAGGGCCTGAGCCTGTTTTAAATTCTCCAACTCATGGGGAGTGATCTCAATCAACTAAGAACTAGAAGGTGTTGGAGATGGTGGGAACTCAATAATGGGGCTCGTAGGTGGAGGTCTTGCAGGAGAAGAGGAGATCATCAATGTTGAGGACTCACCTTGATGGTATTGTCCTGCCAACTAGCTCTGTAGCTTTGCGATGATGCTATCTTTACCCATTACCTCTTGGCACTGTTGTAAGCTTTCAGAATTATCTCCAACTTAACTTGGAGATTTGCCTTTTCCTTAGCCTCTCTTTCTACTACTGCAACACTAAACTTTGCAGTCTCTAGGATAGTGCTAGCAGCTTCCACTACCCCAGTGCTCTACACTCTTTTCACTATCATTCCTCCAAGGTAACTTGACCCTGGGGTGTCCTTATTCCTCTTATTTTCATCTCTTTTAAGAGACCACAGGACCAGTGCAGCATTATCTTTGTTGAAAGTGACTCCCTCCATAGGTTTGGTCTCCTTTCTTACTGCCCCTAGAACTAAGGCATCTGCTATGTCCCATTCGGGGAGAATGAGTACCCCAGCTTGTGCTACCATGTCTCATCCTTTCTCAGGAGTGATGGTCTTAAACTCATCAACCATTTCTTACTTTATCTCTTCCTCCACCACAACTAGATCCTTATGGGGCTACTCACCTTTCCTCTTTTCACACGTAGCATTAAATTTATCAATATTCTGCTTCCACACATATTGCATGAAAGCTCCTAATGTGACAAAGTTATTATCAGCCATGAAATCCTCACTGGCTTGTTTGATCTCAAGATCCAACTCCTAGCCTTTGAAGTCATTAGTAGTGATGTTCATCTTAGTGGTAAGGGGCTCTTTTAGCATTAATTCCTTTCCCTTTGCTGCCACATTAGTTGAAATTGTCAACTGTTCTAGGAAATCATCACAGATAGCCCTCTCCTGGTAATTAACCTTTCCTGAGAATTCTCTTTTAGGTGCCATCTTAAACAACTATGCAAGCAATTTAATTACTACCCCAAACTGTTCTATAATAAATCAAAACCTCTATTAAAACACATTGTCAAGTAATTGCTAAGCAGGAGTACAAGAGAACCTATTTTTTGCTTGAAGGAATCCACTCTGCAACTGAAGAAATTTGCCCTGCAAATGCTAATCTACAACAACTTTTCAAAATGATGCCTTCATTCAATTGATCTGAGATCATATATGGTAGTCAGGCTCTTAACTGCGACATTGATACCGCATGCTTCGACCGTCTTTTCAGAATTGAATTCATAGAAGAATTTGAAAATTTCACTGCAACGGGTCAGAACATGCCTGTATATTTTCTTTTTGCTCTTTCACCATTTCGTAGAGCATAACATCCTAACAATTTCACCAAATGAAATCACACCAGTCATCCGATCAGATGAGACTTGATAAGTCTTTACACTATTTTAACCTCTTTGCCTTTGCATTGGGCCCTACCTCTTTTCGCCATTTTGCAAGATTTATCCCACAAGCACTTTCCTTTCATGAAGCTACGCCAAGTGTTAGATGGAACTCTAACCACTGAGACTTTAACTCCTACCGGGACCATCAACTTTTTCACTAACTGCGCCTCATCTTGACGGCTAACAGTTTTTTGCTATTTTACAGAGGTTAATCTGCTTACATCTTCGAGCCACGAAACAATGAGAAGCATTGGATCAATCTTGAGATGACCATCCTTTAAGTGAGACCTTTATCCAGACATTGCTTACCCCGCTTATTCACTCGGTAAAAAATGCCATATGGCACTCGGCCATTAGCCCTGGAAAACTCTTCGGGTTTAGTTCAGAGTCAATCACCTTTTGAAACTACGTGTCAATCGACACATCACCATCAAGCTTTACAAGAAGTAACAGCTATCCCTCCATGTCATGCTGGGAAGAACCTTTCTTTCTCTTTCACCATTTCATGGACCTTAATCCTTAATTGATTTGTAGCCACGAAGCAACAAGAACCCTTGGATCAAAATAGAGTTGATCCTCTTTTACCTTTATGCTTTATCTGTTCTTCGGGCCCACTAGCTTTTTCGCCATTTTGCAGACCTTAAAACACTAGCATCTTACATTCACAAACACACAGAGACTATTAGATTATATCAGACTTGCTTGATGCTTAACAACCTACTTGAATCCGACAGACATGGATTGTCTGATTCAGCTTTATCCACCTGGTGTCTAGTCATTTCCGAACTGACATGTCAACTTTTTATTCGCTAAGAGAAAACATCAGGATCCACCTCATCCTTGCCACTTGTATCTGCCAGGTCACTTCTTATCTAGTAGTATAACTCATGTTCTTGGACCCACCCTTTACTCCTTAGATCTAATTCGCTGACCACTTTCATTTTCGGCCACGTGTCATTATCTTACTTGCAATCTCAGCTAGCTAGACTGCTTGCTTGAAACACCATGTCATTTCGCTATTTTGTGAAAGCTATCTTTCAAGCATCTTTCTCCTATGAAACTGTGCTAGCCGTTAGATCTTGAGGACCTGTGCATCTGATATGCTTCTTATGAAACTCTTTTGCCCGGGCACAAAAACCTTTCGCTATTTTGCAAAGCATAACATGTGAGCATTTATCAACCACGAAACAATGCAAGCTGTCAATTTCTTTTGAACTTGATCACCTTTTAGCCATGGGAAAGTCTTCACCGCTTGGGTCCCACCAAACCTTTTCTCCATTTCGCGAAAGGTAATTTACTCACTCGTTTTGGCTGCAAATCAACACTAGCCATTAGATCTAAAGAGAGATGGAGTCTTGTTAAACTAGATCCAATGCAAATAGTCGAACATGCCTTTTCCTTTCACTATTTTGCATAGACTAACACACCTACAACTTCACCTAATGAAATAGCAAAAGTCATAGATTCATCTGAAAGTTGCACGACACTTACTAGACCCAACAATATTAGAAGGAAAAAGACATAAGGCATAGATTTTCTACAATTATTTAATGACCACCTAGGTAAATAACAAGGGGGGACACTTCACACGACCCCAAGACCCATTACTTAAGTGAATAAAGTAACGCAAGAATAGAAACCAGAGGGTTTTGATCAGACATTTGAACGATTTAAAAAAGTAAAAACCCTTAACCCTTAAAGACCTAAAATAGATTTGAAGTAGTTAATAGCATACCTGACTCAAAATTTCAAAAACCTAGCCAATCATGGGAAAGGAAAACCCATTTCTTAAATAGTGATAACAACGGCTCTGACTGGGGATGGTTGATCGCAAGGTCAACACAAGAAACTCAGGAAACTTTGGAGAAATAGACCAAAGTGCAGACCCAAACAAAAACAACAGGAAGAAAACAAAATATATACAAACAAAGGACCCACTGTGCATGGACTTTAAGAGAAATAGTTTTTCAAGAATTGTCCATGCATTGGAAATTCCTGTACTTCATCATTCATATTTTTCATAAAATAATAATCCTTTCCATTTACATCATAGACCACAAAAGGGCCAACCGATAATGATTCAAATTTCTTATGTTTTCCTTTGTCCTGCCCTCTCACATTCCACTGAAGAACAATATCATCAATTTGAAACTTCCTTAATGATGTCCTTTTATCAAAAAGGTATTTGGACTGCAATTGGATCTTCAGATTTCTCTTATGAGCTAGAGTTCTGATCTCTTCCACTTCCACTATTTGAATCATTTGGTTTTCCATAGGTTCAGATAGCTCCATGTCTAGCTAGAAGAAGATTTTTACTGGTAGTCTAGCTTGTGTACCATAAACTAGTTCAAAAGGTGACATTCCAATGGCCTTCTTGACTATTATCCTATTAGCCCACAAGGCTAATTTCAACTTTTGATCCCAAGACCTCTTGTTCTCTTCCAGGATTTTCTTGATGATGTTCAAGAGGCTTTTATTACTAGATTCAGCTTGTCCATTTCCCTGAGCGTGATAGGGTGAAGAGTAAGACATGATTATTCCATGACTGGTACAAAATCCAACAAACTCTTCTAGCCTGAAACTCATGGCATTATCCATTACTAATTTTGCAGGTATTCCAAATCTAGTTATAACATTATCCATTAGGAAGTCATTGACAACCTTACTCGTAGCTCTTCTTGTGGGAATAGCTTCAATCCATTTAGTAAAATAATCAGTGGCTACTATGATCCATCTATGACCTCTACCTGATCTCTCAACAATTTCTCCAATAAAATCAATGCCCCATTGGACAAAAGGGGCTTCCAATATGACAGGATTTAGGGGTAGAGCTTCTTCATACTTCAATTTGGATGAAAATTTTTGACATGGGTCACATTTCTGGACATGTTTATGAGCATCCTTGAATAAGGTAGGCCAATAATACCCAGCTCAGACTATCTTACCAACAGTTGTCTTAGCAGAGTAATGGCCTCCACATACTCCATCATGCCTTTCAATCAACACCTTTTTAGCTTGGAATTCATCCAAACACATTAGCAGTTCTCCATCTCTTTTTCTCCAAAATAGATCACCTTGAATGAGAACATATTTTTGTGACTTAAGTTTTAGAGTTCTTCTCTGATTATGTGTCAATCCTTCTGAAAATGTAGCATCCCTTAAAAATCAGGCTATCTCTGAGTACCAAGGTTGCCTTTCAATACTAGTGACTGCAGTACTTTTGATTTCAACATTATGTATCTCAACATTCAGAATATTAGATTTAGTCATGAGCTTGGCCAGACCTAAGCCTCTCACCAATTTGGTGATCTTTATTTCCAAGTCAAATTCTTGGATTCTATTAATCTATCTGCACCTTTTTCCTATAACCTTAGATTGGGATAAAATATCCTTGACTGTAGCATGTGGGTCATAAGTAGTGATTTTTACATTCACAAGGTATGGCCCGAAAGCCTTGATAGCTTTAACTAAAGCATAAGCATGTTTCTCCATGGTTTCATACTTCAATTTTGCTACTTGCAAAGACTTGCTATAGAAAGCTATGGGATGTTCATATCCCTCATCATCTTTTTGTAATAACACTGCAACTATTGTATGGTATGAAGCAAAAGAGAATAGAGAAAAGGGCTTACTGTAATCAGGAGATTCCAGCACTGGTGCTTCCTGAATGGCCTTTTTAATTTCAGCAAAAGCCTTTGAGGCTTCTTGATCCCAACAAAACTTGGTATCCTTCTTGAGAAACTTGACAATGGGTTTCACTATCTCTACAAAGTTCGCAATGAATCTTCTAACAATATTTACTTTGCCTAAAAAGGATTGACTAGCTTTAACATTCTTCGGTTCAGGCACTTTGTTTATTGCTTCAATTCTTTTAGGGTCTATTCTTACCCCTTCCTTGGAAACAATATGCCCCAATAATTTTCCTTCAGTGACCCCAAAATGGCACTTCTTGGGATTTAATGACACACCAAATTCCAAAGCCTTATTGAATACCTTTTCCAAATGTCCATAGTGGTCATCGGCCTTTTTAGAGAAGCAAGTTAAATCATCTTGATAAACCACCATGATGATATTGATGAATTCTTTGAAGGCTACATCCATAGCTCTTTGAAATGTAGCTCCAACATTTTTTAATCCAAATGGCATTCTTACATAGACATATGTTCCCCATGGAGTAGTGAAAGTAGTTGTGAACTATTCAGATTCCCTCACTAACACTTGATTGTATCCTGAAAAACCATCCATCATGGACAAAAGATCACAACTTGTTACTCTCTGTAGCATAGCTTCCATACTGGGGGAAGAGTAGTTGTCTTTTAAAGAAGCAACATTCAAATTTCTAAAATCCACACACAATCTAATATCCCCATTTTTCTTTCTCACTGGGACCAAATTGGAGACCCATGAAGAATGTCTTCTAGGTTTGATAATCCCCCCTTCTCTTAACTTAGTCAATTCTTGCTGCATCTTAGTTTCTAATAGGGGATTAATTGGTGTTTGCTTCTGTCTAAAAGGCTTAGCATCTGGAAGTAAAGGAACTTCATGCTGAAAAAGGTCTTGTCTATACGCCTTTAGGTCTTCATAAGACCAAACAAAAACATGTTTATATATTTTCAATAAATTAATAAGATTAGTTCTGACATGAGGGGGTAATTTCTTCCCAATGTCTACAAACTTAGGGGATGATTCAGTCCCCAGGTTTCCCTCCTCCAACTCTTCTAACTTGGTGGTAGACTGCTAATGTAAGTGACTATCATTGTAACTGAACATGCTCTCTAGCTCTACCAAAACTGGACCAAGTCATTTCCAAATACTGTTTCCTTATTATGAACCACCTCCAACAATGCATTGCAATCAATCTTATGTCCATCATAATCATCAATACATTGAATGAACCTAAGAATATCTTCATCATCAGCAAAAACTTGCCAATTATACACATTATCAGGGATGGCAGGCCTAGATTTTATTTCCACAGTGGAGATGCCAGTTAGTGTTGCATCATTATTTTTCAATGCAACATTAGCTAGTAAGTCTGCCATAATATTCTTTGATCTCTCTATCCAATTAATAGAAAATGCACTAAAATGCTCAATGACATCCCAAACTGCATGTTTATACCTCTTTAATCTATCATTTTTGGATGCATATTTGGATCTTACCTGAGAGACAACTAATTATGAGTCCCCTAAAACTTTCAACAGTTGGATTCCATGCCTTTTTGCAACTTCAAGCCCCAATAATAGGGCTTCATACTCTGTAGTATTATTTGTGCACTAGAAAGCCAGTAAGAAGGAATACTTAAAAGTTATACCTGATGGAGATACAAAAAGAACCCCTGCTGCAGATCCTTCTTTGGAGCAAGCTCCATCAAAATACATCTACCATAAACCATTCTATTGTGATTCTAGCTCGACTACAATGGGGTCAGTGTTCTTCAACTGAGGTAAAATTGGTTGTAGTCTGAAATTATTACCCTAGGAGCACATGATTCTCTATACAACTTGACCTGATTCCCATTGATTGGGATAGTAGCATAAGATAAATCTAGTTGGACATTTCCTCCTACTACTGCTACCCATTGCTTGGACAACAACATACCATAATGGGGTTAAGTGTCAATAACAATAACATCCATTTTATAAGTTGCCTTAGGGAATGCTGCTATTTTTACTTCAACATCTCTCATTGTACCTATCACAGGTACTTCCCTATTATCCATAGCATAGCATTTTCCATATATAATGGTTACTAACAGTCCTAATTCTTTCATAACACCATAGGGCATTACATTAGCAACAGCTCCTGAATCTATCATGTAGTTTTTTATCAACCAGTTATTCACTAACAAAGTAACATAAAAAGGATCTACCTGTGAAGGCTCTTGAGTAATAGTTGTTCCAACATAAACCTTTGGGGTTTGGAGTTCCTGATCCTTTCCATTTTTAGCTGAACCAGTGGGTAGGACTGTGTCATTGTCAGATATATTAGAAAACAAAGACAAAGCTACATCCCTATGTTCTTTTATTTTTAGTAATTCTATTAATGGGATGGTAACTTTCATTTGTGTAAGAGCTTGAGCCATGTCAAATGTGGAACTACTACTTAATTCAGTATTAGCTCTAACTCTTTGTGCCTTAATCTGACTTGTCCATTTTGCCATGGTAGCTCCTTGTATATCAATAGTACTTTTATCATCTGTACTCTTGGGTACATCTTTAACCTCTTCCTTCTTTTCTTGACCAATTTTAGGAAAAGTAGCACTACTTGTAGTCTTTTTTTGAAAAACCTCTTTTATAAACATTGAATCGGGCTCACCTTGATCAGTGTCCTTCTTGGTGCTCCTTAAGTTGTAATTGTGTTTTGCTTTAGCAATAGCAGCTTTGGTGAGATTTTTAACTTCTTCCTCACTAGGTCTTCTAAGATGAACTTCTTCATCTTCAATTGTTACCACATTCAAGGTAGGATGCCAGTCCAGTGTTAGTTGTCCTTGAACAAACTTTTCATTATCCAACACATCACTACATTCACTTTGTACAAATTCCTCATCACTCTCTATAATAGTCTCAAACATGTTAATGTCAGGCTCAGCTTCTTGTCTCATGGATTCTTCAAGGGCTTGAGCTACTACACACTAATGAGGAGAATGTGGCCCATCACAAGCAATACACCAAGGAATATTTTCTATATAATGGACATTTTTCCCTTTTAAGGGATCTGGGGTATCTTGATTCTGAGAAATTTTAGGCTTCTCATTTTGGGGTTTCCCATCTTTCTAGTTGGTATTATAAGGCATGTCATGCAGTCTAGGGGGTCTATCTTGTGAGTTATAATGAGGCTTATCATTTTTGTTTACCTTGGCAGTGAGATCCTTCATAGAAATGACCAACTTTTCTATCTTGTCTTCCTCCTTAGAAACTTTGTTAGGTTGTTTTGTTTCTTGCCATAACCTACCATCTGTTCTCCCTCCTAACTTCCCAGATGATTTTATATTGCTTTCCACATTAATGGCAATTTTAAATGCATCCCTCAGGTTATGTGGATTTTTATCCCTTAAGATATAGGCCATTTTAGAATCAAATGCATTATAATAGGTTTTCAGACACATGTTATCATCTAACCTCATCACTTGATACAATCTATGCATGGCCTTTTGAAATCTAGCATTAAATCCAGTGACCATTTCATTATCAAACTTTCTAATGTTATTAAATTCATTGAGCATGAAGCTCACATTTGTTTTGTCACCATATTGTTCTTGAAAATAATTCTTAAAGTCCTCCCATGACCCAATGCTATTAACTGGAAGACCTCTGTACCAATCTCTTGCATCATCAACTAGGGACTAAACAAACAATTTCATTATAACATCTTCATCCATTATCTCATAATCATTTATTAGGTCACCAAAAGATTTTCAATGTTCCTCAGCACTAATTGCATTATTTCCAGCAAACTTATGGAGTCTATCCCTTAACTCAGTAGGAACATGGTTGGGATATCCTGGGATCCCATCAAAGAACAATTGTCTATACTACTCCAAATTGATAGGTCTCCTTTGAAAAGGGTTAGCAACATTATTGTTTCCCATGTTCATTCTGACTTTTGGAATTGGGGATTGAGATATTTGGCTATGCTCATTGTTCATAGGGATTTGACTCACTAATGATGTATTAGAAGGCACGGTAGGTTTAATTTTAACCAAGGGGAGGGAAATTTGCTGAGGATCAGGCTTACTAAGATCTTCTGATGGAAAAATGATAGGGGGAGCTTTTAGGTAACTAATTTTTCTTTTAACTTCCTGATTAGCTGCTTCCAACTTAGCTTTCTCTAGCTCCATTTGTAGATCCTCCTTTTCCTTCCTCATTCTTTCCATCTCTCTCTCATGTGCTGATAGCCTATGAGAAATCTCCTTTGTATTTCTAGATCCAGTTCCATCATCCACCCATTTCTGCTTCCCTTTATCAACATTTTTCCTAGGAGGCTGTGAATCACTAAGCACTTCCCTGTTTGGTTGGACTACTGACCTATATGCTAGCTTGGCTTTAGGGATTAGAATCTCTCTAATCACAAGGCCTTCTTCATCACTCTTTTCCTTTTCCTTAGCCAACATTTCAAGATCAACTATCCGTCTAAGAAGCCTATCTCTCTCCATTAGTTTTGCTTTGACTTCCTTCTCCTTATTTGCTTCCTTTTGGGCTCTTAAAGAGATTAAGTGGTGAACCCTCCTATTTAAATCTTCTATTTCTTGTGACACTTTATCTTCATCAGGGAAATTCTCCTCAGAGTCAGATATATTTACTTGATCTATATCAATCAAGCTGATATTCCCATCAATTGTTCTAGGAATAGAATGTTTGATTGCATTTGAACTAATCCTATCTCTCACAGGCACACTAACATGAGATATATCTTGATCTAAAGCATGAGCATTATCTATATTTCCAAACAATCCATAATGGAAACCTAATATATCATGTTCAGATTCTCTAGAAGAAGAATTGGATTTTGCATAAACAGGTCGATCAAGTATCTTATCGGTATTGTTATTTTTCTGCACCCGAGCAACATTTGATTGTTCGTAAAGCACTGATCTCTTCTAACCTCTTCATGCAACCCTTCCTGCAAAGTTTCATGACGATGCTTCTTCATGAATGATCTGGTGGTTTTTCCTCCTTGCATTATGTTTGTCTTCCTTTTAGAATTATTTGTATTTCACAAGGACTGGTTCCAAGATAACAAAGTTGCCACTGACAAGACTATGGGAATTATGAAAAGAAGCTTAGAATAAAATGTTGCAAAACTTCAGACCAAATCAAATATCCAAAGAAAATAGAGGGAACTTCCAAAAAGAGACTTCTAGACACCATTGCTATATTCACTGAAGCACCAATCTATTCCATGAACACACAATGATTTTTCCCTATAAATCTAAGCACAAATCTGCATTTGGATCCCTGTTGTGACTCTCCCCAGCAGAGTCGCCACTTTTGTTGTTCTCAAAATCTGATTCACTTTAAAATCCTTACAGTGATATGATAACTCTGTATGCAAAAGAGAGATTAAAGAGAAGGAAACTTTCAGGACAACATATGAAAAGGTTTGATTAACCTTCTACACTTCAAACTTATCCAAAGTTCAGGTGGGTATACCTTTGTGAACTGAATTCACACTTTTAAAAGACAAATCCACAGTAAACCAATCCGAAAACCAATGGATTTTATCACCTTAAAACCAACTGAAACAAAGAAATAAAACTTGTACTCATGTTCAGTATTGACCTACAAGATATGTGATAGACAACCTTGATCTCCACCAATGCTTTATCCAAGGTCATAGAGTCATCTAAGATCAAACAATACTTCCACAATCAAATATCTCTACATATCCCATCAGTTTGGCTTCTGCAGATCCCTATACATGCGTGACACACATAAGAATTTATTCACACCAAACTAAACTGTGTTCATGAAAATTCAAAATATCCCACCAAGAATTTACTGGTAAAAATGATTTCCTGCGTATTTAATTCCCCTCCTCAAGAGAAAAGCTAAGAAATATATTTACTGAAAATTGCCTTGCAACCCATATTCAAAAGGAATAACCCTAGGTTACTCAGAATGAAACAGTAAACATCTGCAAACATACTTGAAGACAACACAAAGTTTAAACTCAAAACCAATGGTCTGTGTATTGATATTTCTTCTGAAAGTATTACAAAAACATTCGACTATTCTCCATCAAAACTTGAAAAAAGCTCAGATAAATTTCTGTAGCGTATTCTTAGAATTCGTTGCGATCCCTTTTTTACTAGTCTTGGTATCCATTTATAACAATATGGATGCACACATAGCTTCGGACTTTTCTAGGAGAGTTTGTTACAATCATTAGTTCTTAAGAAGAAGTTACAAAACCTTTTACAAATGCGGTTACAAGTCTTTTTCAACATCTCCGACTTCTTCCTCTTATTGTTTTGTTGCAACATTTTCTAATTGCTCTACATCAAGCACTGCATACTTTTTTGTCCATTCCTGATACACCTCATCAGTAGGCCATGAGCAGTTAATTACTTTTGCTTTTGTCTTGGCTAATCTTTTCCAAGAATTCCTCATTTTATTGACCTCTAAATTCAGGAAACCATAATGAGATTTGATTTTCTCAATCTCCTCAATTGTTTTGACAAATATGGAGGCATCCTCTGATTTAACAATTCCTTTTATTCTAAGTGACAATTTGGCTTCCAATTCCTTAAGCCATATTTGTTTGTCCTTTAATTGGGTTGGGCTGACAAAACCTCCTGGGAGTAATTCAAAAACTTGATTAGTGTACTCTTTCTTGTAAAAGTTGATCTTTCTATCTGCATTATCTACTCCTTCTGCCAACTTTACTAGATCCTTTGTCATATCATTGGTGGATTTTATAATGGGGTCAACCCCTGCCTCATCATAGGATACACAAATCAGTTCTATATCCTACTCTCTGGGTCTCCATTTATTAAAAATAGGCATTAATATAGCATTTTCCCCATTTAACTCATTCCACATTTCCAAAATCTTAGTCATTTTGTTATACATTAGTGAAGACCCTATAGTGTTAGCAAAACTTAAAATTGTAGCCTTTACTCTCTCTTCATATTTCTCTGCATATAGGGCCTGAGCCTATTTTATATTCTCCAACTCATGGGGAGTGATCTCAATCAACTAAGAACTAGAAGGTGCTGGAGATGGTGGGAGCTCAATAATGGGGCTGGTAGGTGGAGGTCTTGCAAGAGAAGAGGAGATCATCAGTGTTGATGACTCACCTTGATGGTATTGTCCTGCCAACTAGCTTTGTAGCTTGGTGATGATGCTATCTTTACCTTGTATCTCTTCCTTGGCACTATTGTAAGCTTTCAGAATTTTCTCCAACTTAACTTGGAGATCTACCTTTTCCTTAGCCTCTCTTTCTGCTACTGCAACAATAAACTTTGCAGTCTCTAGCATAGTCCTAGCAGCTTCCACTACCCCAGTGCTCTACACTCTTTTCACTGTCATTCCTCCAAGGTAACTTGACCCTGGGGTGTCCTTATTCCTCTTATTTTCATCTCTTTTAAGAGACCACATGACCAGTGCAGCATTATCTTTGCTGAAAGTGACTCCCTCCATAGGTTTGGTCTCCTTTCTTACTGCCCCTAGAACTAAGGCATCTGCTATGTCCCATTCGAGGAGAATGAGTACCCCAGCTTGTGCTACCATGTCTCATCCTTTCTCAGGAGTGATGGTCTTAAACACATCAACCATTTCTTACTTTATCTCTTCCTCCACCACAGCTGGATCCTTATGGGGCTGCTCACCTTTCCTCTTTTCACACCTAGCATTAAATTTATCAATGTTCTGCTTCCACACAAATTGCATGAAAGCTCCTTATGTGACAAAGTTATTATCAGCCAAGAAATCCTCACTGGTTTGTTTGATCTCAGGATCCCACTCCTGGCCTTTGAACTCATTACTAGTGATGTTCATCTCAGTAGTAAGGGGCTCTTTTGGCATTAATTCCTTTACCTTTACTGCCACATTAATTGACATTGTCAACTGTTCTAGGAAATCATCACAGATAACCCTCTCCTGGTAATTAACCTTTCCTAAGAATTCTCTTTTAGGTGCCATCTTAAACAACTATGCAAGCAATTTAAATACTACCCCCAACTGTTCTGTAATAAATCAAAACCTCAATTAAAACACACTGTTAAGTAATTGCCAAGCAGGAGTACAAGAGAACCTATATTTTGCTTGAAGAAATCTACTCTGCAACTAAAGAAATTTGCTCTGCAAGTGCTTCTCTCCAACAACTTTTCAAAATGATGCCTTCATTCAATTGATCTAAGATCATATACGATAGTCAAGCTCTTAACGGGTCAGACAATGCCTGTATATTTTCTTTTCGCTCTTTCGCCATTTCGTAGAGCATAACATCCTAGCAATTTTGCCAAACAAAATCACGCTAGCCATCCGATCAGATGAGACTTGATAGGTCTTTACACTATTTTAACCTCTTTGCCTTTGCATTAGGCCCTACCTCTTTTTGCCATTTCACAAGCTTTATCCCGTGAGCACTTTCCTTTCATGAAGCTACGCCAAGTGTTAGATGGAACTCTAACCACCTGACCTTTAACTCCTACCAGTACCGTCAACTTTTTCACTAACCGCGCCTCATCTTGATGGCTAATGGTTTTTCGCTATTTCGTAGAGGTTAATCTGCTTACATCTTCAGGCCATGAAACAACGAAAAGCATTGGATCAATCTTGAGATGACCATCCTTTAAGTGAGAACTTTATCTAGACATTGCTTACCCCACTTATTCACCAGTTAACAAATGCCATATGGCACTCGGCCATTAGCCCTGGAAAACTCTTCAGGTTTAGTTCAGAGTCAACCATGTGTCTTACTTCCTATATAACCATTGGTTACACCTTGGCGGGCCCTTAATCACCATTTGAAACTACGTGTCAATCAACACATCACCATGAAGCTTTACAAGAAGTAACAACTGTCACTCCACGTCATGCCGAGAAGAACCTTTCTTTCTCTTTCACCATTTCGCGGGCCTTAATCCTCAATTGATTTGCAGCCACGAAGCAATGAGAACCCTTGGATCAAAATAGAGTTGATCCTCTTTTACCTTTATGCTTTATCTGTTCTTCGGGCCGACTAGCTCTTTCGCCATTTCCTAGACCTTAAAACACTAGCATCTTACCTTTGCGAACACACATGGACCGTTAGATTATATCAGACTTGCTTGATGCTTAACAACCTACTTGAATCTGGCAGACGTGGATTGTCTGATTCAGCTTTATCAACCTGGTGTCTAGTCATTTCTGAACTAACATGTCAACTTTTTATTCACTAAGAGAAAACATTGGGATCCACCTCATCCTTGCCACCTGTATCTACCAGGTCACTTCTTATCCCGTAGTATAACTCATCTTCTTGGACCCACTCTTTAGTCCTGTGATCCAATTTGCTGACCACTTTGATTTTCAGCCAAGTGTCATTATCCTACTTGCCATCTCAACCAGCTAGACTGCTTGCTTGGAATGCCATGTCATTTCACTATTTCATGAAAGCTATCTTTCGAGCATCTTTCTCCTACGAAACTGCGCTAGCCATTAGATGTTGAGGACCTACGCATTTGTTATGCTTCTTATGAACCTCTTTTGCTTGGGCCCAAAAACCTTTCGCTATTTCGCAGAGCATAACATGTGAGCATCTATCAGCTGCGAAACAACGCGAGTCATCTTTTTCTTTTGAGCTTGATCGCCTTTTAGCCATGGGAAAGTCTTCACCGTTGGGTCTCACCAAACCTTTTCACCATTTCACGAAAGGTAATTTACTCTCTCATTTCAGCTATGAATCAACACCAGCCGTTAGATCTAAAGCGAGATGGAGTCTCATTAAACTAGATCCAATGCACATAGTCAAACATGCCTTTTCCTTTCACTATTTCACATAGCTTAACACACCTGCAACTTTGCCTAATGAAATAGCAAAAGTCATAGATTCATCTAAAAGTTGCATGACACTTACTAGACCTGACAACATTAGAAGGAAAATGATATAACGCATAGATTTTCTACAATTATTTAACGACCGCCTAGGTAAATAACAAGGGGGGACACTTCACATGACCCCAAGACCCATTACTTAAGTGAATAAAGTAACGTAGGAATAGAAACCAGAGGGTTTTGATCAGACATTTGAGCGATTTAAAAAACTAAAAACCCTTAACCCTTAAAGACCTAGAACATATTTGAAGTAGTTAAGAGCATACCTAACTCAAAATTTCAAAAACCTAGCCAATCATGGGAAAAGAAAACCCATTTCTTAAACAATGATAACAAGGTCGTTTTAGTTCTTCTTGTTTCTCCTTTTCAACAAAGAATATATCCCATTGATCTGCAGTTTCTTCAGTGATTTCATTCACTCTACCTGCCATTAGTGCTACATGCCAGTGATCGGTCAAAAATACTGTCTGGTTGGCCTCACTGATTAATTCATCTATCTCTTTAGTGGAGTTCACTAGGTGAACTACAAGTAATTTTTCTATTTTTATCTTTTTATCTAACTCAACAATAGATACCCTTCTAGCTTCTAGTCTTTTGTATAAATCATTGGGTATATCATCGACAATCTCGAACAAAAATTTCTTGTATATGTCTAGGTGTAAAATTACACTATTCTCTATGCTCTCTTTATCATCATTGGAAAGTGTGTTATACAACTTGCTGATATTTTTCAATTTTCTATCCTCAGTTATTTCATTTAGAAGTTTGTCCAGTGGAGCAATAGCCTATTTTTCCTTCTTTTTCTTTGGGGTTAACTTTTTAGCTGGAGACCTAACTATTTGTTGTTTTTGTCTTGTTCTTCTGGGTGTAGGTGACGGTGCCAGTGAGGGTTTTCTTTTCCATTCAACCCTTTTGAATTTAGCCAGTATATCACTTTCAGAAGAAGTTGCAACCGGTGAAAGATGAGCTTCCGGTTAAGGTTCTTCTAACTCACTTTCCTTGATACCAGTTTTGTTTAATACATCTTCCTTAATTGCTTTATCTTGTCTTGTACCTTTCCTCACTATTTGTTCAGTTTTCTTAACTCTTTTCTGAGATTGGATACCACTCTCAATTATTTTTGTATTGCCAAACACTTCCTCAGATGCTTCCTTTGGTGCTTCAAGGAGGGCTTTAATTAAGTCTCAATGATGTTATCATCTGTTTCATATCCCATCTCAATTACCCAAAGAGTTCTAGGGACAACTGCCTCCATCCAGATTTCATCTTTCTTAATTACAAAGCATATCACTTTTTGATATTTATCAACAATTGCTTGAGACAGCCTTATTCTTGTCTTCATTTGAGCCTTCAGTGCTTGAAAATGTTCATTTATATTTTTCTCTCTGTCTTCTCCCATGTTGTTTAATGCATCCAACAGTTTCTTTCCTACCGGTATATCAAAGCCAAAGTCTTTCCTACCAATACTGGGCACTTCCTTGGTAATGTATATCATTAAACATACAAGTAGTTTTCGAAATCTGAAAGTTCCCTTCTTAGCACCTTTGATTTTCTTTAGGTTGTCTATCAATTCATCTTTAAGCCATTCACACACATCTATTCTTTTATTCTCATTCACCATGTCATATGCACTTTTAATACATAGGCTGGATATAGAGTTTAACCTATTTGCATGTGTAGCCTTATAGCCAAGAATCATACCAACAAATCTAACATTGATGTCCTTCACTTCATTGACTCTTAGGGATCTTTTGTCAAATGTTGCGCTAGTTAAGTTCATCATAGTGTCATTAGAAACTTTCTTAGTTCTATTAGGCCTACTACCGGTGGAAGGTAAACCTGTTACTGTCCTAACTTCTTCTTTAGTGATCTTATGGATGGAATCCAACCAAAAGAATTCTCCATCGACTCTTCTTAGGACTATTCTTATCACATCTTCAGGAAAATTAGGAATGCTAAGAATCTCCACAAAACCTAGGGTTTCCACTACCTTGTGTTCCGGTTTGATATTTCCATTTACATCACAAATCACAGTCCTATACATGTTCTTGATTTTATCATCTCCTAATTCCTCAATATGACAATGTATGTATATTCTAGGATTCTCTACATAAACTACTCCCTTAGGTATTTTCAAAAATGCTCCTAGGGTATCATCCTTTTTCCAAATTTTGGGAATAAATTTGAACACGGGTCTAGGACACTTGATAACCTCAATCACAGTAGGGTTTGCAATAAATTCAAGTGCAAATGAAGAAGCCATAGTTATAAATACCTCAATCTTCCTTTAGGATGAGTGCTTGGATGAACTTCTTCACATTTCGCTAAGGATGCCTTCGCACGAGATTTTTGCGCTCTTGAAGATTTGAATGCTCGGTGAATGAAAAAGGAACCAAAATACTTACTTTATAATGTTATTTTCTTCAACTACCACATTTAATGCCTACCGAATAAGTAAAAAGCTTAACTCATCTGCCAGTGAAGAAGTAATTCAACTTCTCACCATGAACCGATGGTATATTAGCATTTTTTAAAATTTGTTGCCAAACCCCCAAAGGATTTTCCTTTAGTTAGAAGAAGAGTCTCCTGTTGGTGGAGTGATACTCTATTCTGCCAGTGGAGGAGTATTCCTATCAACATTTTGATCTGATTTTCTGATCCATTGCTTTGAGAATTATTGCTTTACCTTTCAAGCTGGGTCCTTTGTTATTTGTCGGTGATGTCTTACTTCTACAAAATTTTGCAATATGTGTAATCTTGTTAAAAGCATAATAGGTCACATTGTTTTTCTGAATAACTTTCCCATATCCTTTGATGGTGTGTGTTTTGCATTGATTAGATAAGTGTCCAAATCTTCCACAAACATAACATCTTACATTCATTCTACAATTTATGAATTATGACCAACTTTGTTGCATTTAGAACATTGACCGGTGGGTATATTAGTGTTCTAATAATTTCTAGATCTATACTGATTTTCTCTATGACCATACTTGTTATAGTTATAGCATTTCCCATTAAATTTGTAAGCATTAGGTTATCTTACCGGTTTACTATGATCATTATTGTTTGCAGTACCGGAGCTTTCACCAACTTCAAAGCCAAGGCCATTTGTATCACCATTAGGTTTCTGATTCTTCAGCATGTTGTCAATTTCTTCTAAACTTTTCTAGAATTTCTCCTTCTGTTGATTTGTAGTAGCCCATTCATTTTCCAAGATTCCTTTCTCTCTCATGCGTTCAGTCCTCTAATTTTGTTTATGCATCAAATCTGTCTTTAACATATCATTTTCATGACTGAGTCTTGTGTTTTCATTTCCAGCATCCTTTAGTCTTCTAACCAAGTCATCTTCATTCTTCTTTCTATCTTCAATTTCTTTACAAAATCTCATAGACATATCTTGCATCTCATTCTTCATTGTATTATTTTCTTGTCTCAGTTTGTTCACTAGATTATTAAGAGTTTCCTTTTCATCATCATTTTGCATCTTTTCACAAAGTTCTGTTCTCTTATTCCTTGCAATAGTGATATTTTCTTGAAGTCCTTGAATGATATCCTATGTAGCATTTAGAACATCTTCAAGTTTGATATTCTTCACCTTTTCTGCATCATAGTCTGAAAGAGTTGTTTCCAATTACTTTCTCAAGTTTTCCATCTCTACCAGTGTTAGGATCTTCCTCAAGCTATTAGGCTTTTGAAAATAGAGGACCAGGCTCTGATACCAATTGTTAGGATTCCCAAAGATACTAAGAGGGGGCAGCTGAATCAGTATCTGACCTGTATATGAATTTTCTTGACTTATTATATGAAAAGCAATTCAAAACTATGTACTGCTAAGCTAAAATTAATGTAGTAAATAAGAACAATAAACACAACATGAAAGACACACCATAACATAGTATTTATAATGAGGAAACCCAGTGTGGGAAAAACCTCGGTGGGATTTGTGACCCACAATATTTGCTTACTGGCCAATAAGGGAATATTACTGTTTACAATAGGGGCCTGCACATGCAGGAAGGCCAAGTGCCTAAAGCACACTGTTCAGTTACAAAAGAAGTCTCACTAACTTACAAAAATGGATTATACAAATCCAATGTCATGTACTGCTTCAGATCAGCATCTAGTATGCCAGGTTCAGTACCGGTTTAAGCTCTGCGATATTCATAAACCCTTATCAAAAATTTGCCTTACAATTCACATATTAGGTTTGCAATAATCCTTCCATACAAAATTCTCCTAAATGATATACAAGATCTCATACTTATATGACTCATATTATAATCCGCCATGTCAGCTTTACAAAAAGATGTTACAACTAAGTACAAAATACAATTAAACAAAATTCTTGTCGGCCAGGGTGCCGGTAGTCTTTCTTTTTGGTGTCGGTGAACTGTATCTTGATGTAGAGTCTGTCGGTGTCGGCGCCTGCCGGTATCATCTGATTGTAAGATTTCCATCAATGAAAATACCTTGAATCACTTACAATTTCTCATTGGAGTGTGCATTTTCTAACAATTACGAATAACTGGTAACATCTAAGCTATAAGATTATGGTCACTAGTCGGTTATATACATGCTCAATTACATAATCGGTCAACTCCAGACTTCCAAATCCTAAAATGTATCTTCTATGTTCCTTCTAATTGTTAATCCTAGGGGATCCGATTAATACTGAGAGGGAGGTGAATAAATATTAACAAAAAATAAAACTTTCAACACTAAAACATACTTATCTTAGATCTGAAAACATTCAACACTTAAACCAATTCTTCATAACAGATTTCCTTATCAAATCATGCAAACTTATGAATCAGATTAGCCATCAATTAAATATCAGATCAACAGATTCTATTACCAATTTATTAACTGATCATAATGCTTCATCAATCATATAATCGTCAATACCGATATCCACTTTAAGATCTTTGATAAACAAACATAAACTGTCTTAACTAGTTATCAGAAATAAAACATGAACATCACAAGAAAAGCATTCCACACATGAACACCATGATTTTTAGTTGGAAACACACATATGGAAAAACCACGGTGGGAGTTGGTACCCAGAAATATTTTGCACTCTTTCAGAATGTGCCCTATACGGAGCTAAGCCCAGTTAGAAGCTTACAATGATGACATGTTAGGAGCAGACCCTTTTAGGAGTCACTTGGTTAAGGGATTTACGTCAGCCCTTTTAGAAGCTTTGATCTATTATGATCAACCTCACAAGAGGATTTAGAAATCAAATATTAAGTGACCCTATTAGGGGATTTTACAATATGAGGCTTGTTAGGACCTACATGGTTAAGGGATTTAATTTGTTGTAATTGTTAGAGAACAACAATGAATGATTTATGTATAGCACTCAACTGCTTTCTTGATTAAATCCAATTAAGTTCTAAGTTTTCATCTCACTGGTAGATCTTCTCACACACACTGGTTGGGCTTCACATGCTTCTTAAAATCACTGACACTTCAAAATATCAACTTTACCGACATAAATAACTTTTACAACTAGGTTAGCATGAAAACCCTACAACTTAATATATAGATCATCACAGATCTTTACAACTCATTATAAATCATTATAGTGATAATTACAATCAATTAAAAATCAATATTGGTTGTTGAATGATCATAAATCATCACAACAAGTCGATTTGGTACAAAGTCCTACCCTTAGCACATTCCACTAAGAACTTTGCACAATCCCACGAAATTTGTTCTCCAAACACACCAAAACATCTTTCAAACACATCACGTAGTTTGTGTCTGTTGGTATTCTACACTCTTATGAGAATAGTTGATGTTATCATAGATGGCAACCATCTAGCAACCAACTAGCAAGTCACCGACAATTGGTTTCTACATGCCTGACATCACAAACTTGATACACTAGTAGACACTGGCACTGGCATTCAGATTACATGGGCAAGAAGCATACCGATACACCAACCGACATGGGATAAAGTTTTGTTTATATGAATTTTTTTGTAATGAAGTTATCTTTTGTAAAGCCGACATGGTATATTGTAAAAGACTTGTATATATGTATGAGATCTTATAGGTCATTTTACAAGATATATGAGAGAGAGATATAATATGTGTGATGTGACAATATTATTGTATAAAGTGATGTAGTTGACAGCGAAGGTTTTGGTTCTTGATTGAGCTTAAACCGGTACTGAACCTGGCATGAGAGATGTTGTTTTGAGGAGTACATTGTATTGGATTTGATAATCCATTTTATAGTCAGTGTGAATCTTTATTGAATAGTGAGCTCTAGGCTGTTGGCCTCCCTGCATGTGCAAGCCCCTCATTGTAAGTAGTATTTATCCATTGGCTAGTGAGTAAATATTGTGGGTGACAAATCCCATCGAGTTTTTTCCCACACTGGGTTTCCTCATTAAAAATCTTCTGTTATGGTGTGTTTCTATGTTGTCTCTATTATTTTTGTTTATTGCATTAATTCTTATTTACTGCTACATTATTTTGGGATGCAAAGTTATAAATAAGTTTTAATATTCTGCTAACCAGTTAGACACTAATTCACCCCCCCCTCTCAGTGTCTTTGGGACTATCATTGAATCTAACAATGTCGCGTTATCATGAGCATGTGAACTTGATGTAGATCACCGCCAAAACAAAATTCATTACCGGTTAAGATAATTCTTTACCGATCCTTAAACCCTTTTTAAACCTTGACAAAACTTCATCAGAAATTCAAAACAAACCTTCCAGTAACCATCATAGGATGCGGTTCCAAATACATACTCAAATCCTTCATAAAAGCTTATGTATCAAACCACAAGTCACCAAAAATCACCAATCACCTGATTCCATCAAAACTAATCTTCTTTACCAGTTAAGGTGTCCTAATTCATAGTCTTGCTGATAAACTTTATCAAGTTATCAAAGTCTTACTCCAGTAGACCAAACAACTTATCCAACAAGTCAATCACCGAAAACCAACTGTAAACATCATTAAACATCAGTTGACCCTGGTTGCCATCAATGACAACACAAATAATTGATAATGTCATATTTCTTCTGCCGATACAATCATCCATCATCATTTCAACCTCATATAATTTATGCCAAATATGACAAAAATCTCCTCATTTGGCATTGATGGCAACACTAAATATCAACATACTCACCTCATATTTTTATACTATGTTCTAGACCTTCTCTACAACTCTTCTCTCCTCTACTGCACCTCATCTGTCAATTCCACTTTATCTTCTCCTCTTGATCATGTGTCTTCTCTTTATCATATTTCTTCTCCCCCTTTGACAATAATTCCAAAGGTGCATAAGCATCACAAATCATCAAGTATACTACAGCTGCTATCTTCAACATGTCTGAAAACTCATCTAAGTTGCTCCCAGTAAGGAGTAGCCTACATCTCATCAATCCAATATGAAAAATAGTCATCAAGCCCATAAGGTTGATGCATCCTACATTCTAGTTTTGTCTGAGTAGGAGTCTGACCCCTAGTTTACCTTTGAGATACTCAAAGGCTGTCTTTGACAATGGCTTTGTGAAAATGTCTGCTAGTTACTCTTTTCTTGTCACGTACTCCATTCAAACTAGTTTCTCCTGTACTATTTCCCTTAAAAAATAATATTTCAATTCTATGTGCTTAGCTCTTGCATGTAGCACAAGATTTTTTGAGATATTAATTGCACTAGTATTATCAGAGTAAATAGTTACTAGTTTAGACATATCAAATCTGAATCCTTCAAGAGCATGTCTCATCCAAATTGCATGCATGCAATTTATTGATGTTGCAACATAATCTACCTCTTCTATTGACTAAGAAACAAAAGTTTGCTTCTTACTTGTCTAAGCAACCAATCTGCGTCCAATAAGAAAAGCTCAACCAGTAGTTCTTTTCTGGTCATCTACATTGCCTGCCCAATCTGCATCAGTACAAACACATCCAAAGAAAAAATTCCTTTATCAGAATACCATAAACCATAATCTATTGTGCCTTTGAGGTACTTGAATATCCTTTTCACCGCTACCAAGTTATTCTCCTTGGGATCCTTTTGAAATCTAGCAACCAATCCAACAACATGTGCAAAATCCTATTCGCTATAAACAACATAATGCAAATTACCAATCATAGTCCTTTATTCTTTCTCTTCCATAGATGGAAAGTCATCTTACTTAAACAAATTATGGCCTATCACCATCCAATTGCCGGACCTGCAATCCAATAAAAAAATTCTCCATGCCAAATATTTTCAATGCCTCTTTGATATACTTACTCTAATAGATAAAAATTCCACAATCTAATTGTAGGACCTACAATCCAATAAAAAATTAATTTCACCAATAAGAGACATCTCAAATTCCTTTTTCACACTAATACATTTGGCTTAAAATTCCAACGAAGGTCTCCATCAGAGAAGGTATATTGTGACCAAATTTGATTTTTTTTTTTTAAATGCCCAAATTCATCAAAATTCCAATGAGAATTTCACATTTGGTTTCGATGGAGAAGGCATTACTAATGAAATTTAATTTTTTTGAAAAAAAGTGTCTGCATTCGTCGAAATTCTGATGAACACGGGCATTACTTAAAAAAAAAAAACACTGCAATACATTTTAACCCAAAGCAATCCCACGCAAGCTTGGTGTCGACCTCTGACCCTAATCAATGCAAAGCAACCCTACGTGCGATCTCCTGTGTCAAGTTAGGTGTTTTGCACAAAACAACTAAAAGGTTAGGCTCTACTTCTCCAAAATAATCCTAGTGAGAGATCAATGATTCGGTGACAAAGGTTGTTTTCCTTTACGCTTAGTTACTGAGGATAGTGTATCTAAAATTTTTCACATCTAATGAGATTAAAATATTTAAAATCCTCATTGAGGCTTAGGGTTTGGGGTTGCACATTATCGATTTCATTTTGCATTTGAATTTTGGACCTGTCATGTCCGAAGATTGAACTCTAATAGAACTCTCCATGACTAATGTTTGAGGATAATGCTTACATTTGATGCCTAATGTTTATAATACTTATCTTTTTGAAATCTCTCCATTTTTAATCAAGGATCTAGGGTTGAGCTCCTATGGGTTAATTTCTTCAACAAAACTATAATTTCAAAATCCCAATTTTGATGTTAGACAAAAAAATGCTTTGGGTCTTAAAACCGTAATGTGATGTTTAAAGGTTTTCTCATTTGGACCATTAAATCATGATTCAAAATTTAGGGTTCTAAGGGATAAACCTAAAGAGTAAGTTTATTCCTAAATAATAGGGCATGCTTGGAGCTAAGATGAAAATAAAGTGAAGAAAAAAGGCACCCTAATAGCTACCAACTCAATCATGAGAAAGAGCAAGGTCCTAATTAAGGATTAAGAAAACCCAAGTGGACAAAAAAATAGGGACAAAACTAAAAACCATCAAACCAAACCCAAGACAATTAACAAGAAAACAAACAAGAATGGAGAAACAAAAGGGAAAAGAAGAAACCAACTGAACTTTAAGTTCTAAGAATAGGTATTCTACAACTCTTTACATTAATGGAGTAAAGTCTTAATCCAAATCACTTCTATGATAAGGATTTTCAAACATTTGGTTGCAAAGCTCTCAATAGTCATTGCAACATTTGAAATTTTCTATAGTTATTCTTAAAAGGGTTTTTTATGGGTATAGGTATGGGTGTTAGCCTGCCACCAACCACCATTTGTGCAATATACTTAGTTTAAGGATTACAGGTCATAGATAGGCAATACAAAAGACACATCATGGGTGAAGGGTTGTGGTTCCAATGTTCCTATTTTGTAATAGGGACTTGGAATTGTTGACATATAATCCTCAAAGAAATGACATGAAAGAACAACAAGTATCATGCATCGAGGATTCCAATCTTAAACTTTGAAATATTAAATTTTAATGTCCAAACAACAATAGAAAAGGAGAAAATAAAAACAAAAAGGGAGATTGGTGATACTTTGTCTAAAAAGGAAATAATAAAATCCCAAGGCCTCAACTCCAAAAAATGTAGAAAACACAAAAATCATAAGGGGAAAGAGAAAAAAGAGGCCTAGAGGAAAAACCTCTTGAGTGACTTAAAATAAAATGGAGGGGTATCCCCACTTTTCTAAGTGGCATTAAAAGAGCATGAGTGTAAGGCACAAATGTAACTTCATTCAAATATTCTTTTAATGAGTACACCTACCTATGTTAGGGCCCATTTGAGGTAAGATGCCACTCAACTATTCATTTCTTAGCATTTCTATAATTTACTTTGTCAATTAGTTCATACAATTCCATACTTCATTATTCCTACAACAACAATTTTGTTTGCATTACATAAATATCTGTAGCAACAATTTATTATTTACTCTTTACTATCTTTTTTTAAAAATAATTGTCAATTAAAATTTTTAACGTGCTAGTGGTACTAGTACAACACGCCCTCGGATGCCATGTGGAACACTTTTAACCTAGAGCTATGAACCAATGAAGTCATAAATGTGGGACCTTATCGCTAGTATTATGATGAGGGTCAAACCCATGAGCACATTGGATTAGAAAAGATACTTGAGTCAACAATCACAAAGGCCCAGTGTTGGTTTGAACCTTCATGGTTACAATGACACCACCACCACTTAACCAACACACTATGTGAAAACCCTAACTCTTTACTATCTCTTATAATCATTCTAGGCTATGATTTCTATTTATTATGATTATGAAATTATGTTGAGAAAAATTGTGCCTTATTTTTAGTAGCTTGTAAATTGTTGTTGCAACTTGTAAACTACTTAACTCTTAGACTATAATAGAACCTATTAATCTCATAGTTTACACACAATATTGGTTCCATCTCAAGTTTATGATCTTGGTTGATGACCTAATGTACCCCATATTAGTTCATGGTTTCTTATGAAGATAACATAAATATAATGAGGGTGGGAGGGGAGCAGTGAATCTATATATCAACAAACTTTTACTTTTCAAAACTTGATTAGATATAATAGTAATACTTCAGAAAGCTTAATCAAGAACACATGCAAGATCTAGCTAGAAATAAGACAAAGGAGAATAATATTTATATGGAAACCTATGTAGGAGAAAACCAGAACAAAATATTACTTATATTAATCTTATTTATGCAAAATTTGTAGGCACCAACCTACTAGAGGTACAAACTATATGATATGAAGCACTGACCTCACCAATATAAAGCAACATCTTCTCCAATATGAGGCACCAAACTCACCAATATGAAGCACCGACTTCACAAATATGAGGAAATAACCTCACCAATATGAAGCATGAACTTCATCAATATGAGACACCCATCTCACAAATATGAAACACCAACTTCACCAATATGAGTCACCAACCTTAAAATTCTGCTATAATTCTGTTCTTCAATTTGCTTTATTATCTTTCATAAATCTTCTATAAGTTTTTTTTTTCAAACTACTATAGTTTCCCTTTCAATTCCTTTTGAAGTCTTATCATAAATTTCTCAAAAATGATCTTAATTTTCTCTTCAAAATTTATTAATTATCTTCCAATATTCTTCTTATCAAATCTGAGATAACTTTCTTATATAATGCCTTAGTGTATATTTGATATGTATACTTCATATGAAACACACTTTTTAATTTCATTCCGAGACACTTTTTACTTTCATTTCCAATCTCTATTTGTATATGTCTTCTAAGATATGCTTCTTCCCAAAATTCATGTCTGCTCAAATTGGTCACATCTCTTCCATTTCTTAAATCACACCCTTTGTGAAAACTATAGCCTTTAGTGTTTTCTTTCATAAATTGTACCATTTCACTTTTTCTAGTCACTTCTTTTAGAAAACAAGACCATTCAAAACTTTATCGCCGCTTTGTCTATTTTCTTCAATGTATGCCCATTCAAAACTAATCATTTTCATATAACAATTTTGACTTAATGAAATTTCTTCTTCGTAATTGGTGTGCCTTCTTTAAAGATAATCACACCTCATTATATGGTAATTGTTGTGTTCTTTTTAATAAGAACACCACCTTTTCAAAGTATAAACACTGCTAAATATTTTGGCTTAGTTAATGATTGTTTTTCAATCGCACCTCTTGACAAATCAAACATACTTTCACTTGCATTATCACTGCAAATTATTTCTTATGAAGTGTCATCTAAGAGATATTAATCAAATTGTCACTTAATTCTTTTCAAATGCTTTTCATGTTCAGATATTATTAGCTCTAGTCTCATGGACATTAAAATTGTCTTCTTTTTCTATAATCACTATTTTAAACATTATTATTCATCAGTGCTTTATGTTTTCTCTACCAAACATTGTGTATTTTCTCCTAAACATAAAGTCAGTTGTTCACTTGTTGTTCATTCCATCTTAAATCATTTCTCATAATGATAATAAGCTTCACACCAACCCCTTACATATAACTCTTTGATATGTGTTCTTCGACATTGCCTGTAACTATATGATATAATCCTTGTAAGATATTCTATTATATATTATCAAATTTGTGGGAAATTCTCAGAAATAGTGTGTTTATCTATTGCTTTGTGTTTGCTAAATTAGCCTCATCTAGGCCTAAAACATTCATTTTAAATATTAGTTGTGGGAAAAGTACAATCCTCAGTAGTTTGGTTCTTTGTCTTTCTATGAAGAAGGATAATTTTAGTATTTTCTAAGTTTTGAGACCCTCTCTAATCTGAGGGTATATAGCTTTTTTTCCTCCTAATACCTTCTAGTTTGAATTTTCTCATTATTTGCAACCAACTTTCGGTCATTAGACCGTACCTTAATTTTAATTTTTTTTAACCATTGTTATTCCCAACTTTCGATCATTATATATGTAAGATGTGACACTATAGTCACTTACAATAATCTATGACTCAAAACCCTACCAAGTATGAAAGAGAAGAAGCCTAAAATAATAAATAAGAGGCTAAAAAAGAGATTCAAAGCATTAAATCACTTTGATAGAGGATTCAAGTTTCTTGATAGTCACAGTAAGGTTAGATACAAGACAAAGACAGTCTATAGTCTGATTGGAGAGTCAACAGAAGGTGTGTATTCATGTATGATATGGTGTCTAGAGTGGATTGAAGTTGTGATACAACTCCTCCCTTCAAGCCTTGTTACTCAAAATGTTGGCATGCAACCACACACAGAGTATGAGGGTTTTACAAGGGTTTAAGTAGTGTAATAAAGACTATGAACTATGTCTTGATCTTCAACCGAGTAAAAACTTTGTTGGGCATGAAAAAAATATATCCATCACATGTTTTAATCATAAAAGAGACTACCTTTGGAGGAATATCATAAATTTTAGTTGACTGCTGCTATCAATAACTAAGATTTTGTCAAGAATGGCATGAGTTCACTATGTAAAGCAGTGTAAATAACTTGAATAACCATGAAATAGAAAGGGGTTTCAATTAGTTGAGTATGAACAGTATCCCATGATACCTCCCAACCATTTACTTCATCTACCATCCTCCCATACACCATGTAATTACAAAATCACTTCATCCATTGACTGATACATGTTGATATCAGTCCTTTATCTACCCCAAAACCATGTCAAACCTTCTTGCAAGCAGCTACTCATGTGGAGTAAGAAATAAGGGATTGCTAATTTTTACATTTTTCTTGCACTAAGTTTACCCTAGGTAGGGGTTTAACTGGTTTTTATAAAAAATGAGATAACTAACATAAATCAGAATGAAACCTTGCAAAAACTAAACCAACATGAACTATATTCAATGTACATTCACTCTCAATAATTTTTTAATCATGAGAATTAACAAAATTTGATGCACAACGTGTGTTTCAGACTGAAAAGTCAGAAAACAAGGCAGAAAACTGAATTTCTTCATGCAAAACTTGCTCTTCAACCAAAAATTCAATACAATATGGCTTAATTTGAGCTAAATAAGCCTTAGGATCTTTAAATTAACTGACATGGTCCAAGCAAATGGCTTTTCAACTTCCTTTTCTTGATTTTTTACATTGTTTGCATTTTTTGGGAAAGTTGCTTGACAACTTTTTTGCAAATTTGACATTTTTTGCAATTTTAGACTAAGTGACCCAAAACTTAAAAGTATTGTTGAAAATTACTTAACTAGGACCTAGAAAACACTTTAGGATCAAAAAAAAATCCTAATTTTAACTTTTGACAAATTTTCCTCAGTTGGAGCCAGGCAGGCTAAAACAAGCCCTGCAGCAAAACCTAAATAGTATAAAGTCAAGTAGAAATAAAATCTATAGTGCAACCATTAAAATGTTAATGATTAGAACTTTTGAAGAGGCCCACAAAAGTGCAGAGACAACCCAAGATGATAAAATAGGAAATGATAAATTCCAATTATAGAAATTTGTCAATGTATTGGCAATAGTTGTTTAGTATGTTTTTGTTGCATGTTTTTGTGAAGGACACTATGCTGAAGGGAATGTCAAGTTATCTTTGTAAGGGTTTTTGAGTTGTTAATTAAGCTAGAAGGTTGTTTTCCTAAGACTAGAATTTTGTTCAAGAGTTTTGAGGCCGATTTGTGACTTCAAGTGAATTGAGTAGGAAAAGTTATTATTCTTGGAAGGTTGGTTGAGTCAGAAAGTCGATGTGTATTGAGGCCTGACCATTGAGGGTATTGAGGCAGATTGGGAATAGTGTGCCTTGGTGAAGAAACATGATATGATAATTTTGATACAAAGGTAAGGGTACAACTCAGTATTTCATATTAGGACAACAACCACATTATTTAGGCAAGTCAAATAAGGTCTCTCCAATGTTTAGGATACACAAGGGCAGAATTAGGAAGTTATTCAACTTGGTAAGGAATGACATAAACTATCCTTTCTTAGTCATGTAGGTATGCATGAGCATGAGAATGGATAATTACTTTTGTTTTAGACTAACTTGGGTCTATGACTCTCAATGGTGTTCATCCCAAAAGTATATGTAATGTCATTCACTTGCAACCAAGGTGTGACTGAGAATTTTGTCTTACTTGTCACTGATTTGGATAATACTGAGAGGACCCTATAAGGATGACTATCACCATACTCTCAAATAATTCACAACATTGATAATAAATTCACATTAGATACTCATGGATTACCTCAATTAGACATTAGTCAACTTAAGATATGATAGAAGGATTGCATACCACAAATATATTTAAAACATATCACATGAGTGGGTTGTGGTTTTGACCGTCACAATCATTCACCATAACCCACTCATGTGAGTGTTGAGACAGAACAGTTTGTTTATCAAGAGCCGGAACAGTCTGCTCATCAAGAGTCACAACATGCAGGAGAGTAGGTTCCCAAAAGGGAAGAGTTGAGACAGATGTTTCAAGAGATTTTGGCCAGGTTAGGCCCGACGCCTGAGGTTGATCAGCCTAATCCTGTTCAAGTTGAGGAGTCACATCAACAGATTCTAGAGGAGAGATAGAGGGAGATATCACCCAGAAGGATTCCAGTTGACCGAGATCCACCTTCCTTGGGTCACATTAAGGACTTGTTGAGGTCCAACCCTCCTTTCTTCAATGGTATGGGTACCGATCTCGAGGCAGAGACTTGTCTTATTAGTTTGGATCGGTGTTTTGGTATGTTCCCATGCAGTAGCAACACCAAGGTGAGATGTGTTATTATGTGTCTCAAAAACTTTTCTTCAATCTAGTGGAGACTAAAGGAGGAGAAGATCGGTGTGTGCATTAACACCGTGACATGGGATCTATTTCTGGAGAGATTCAGGGCATGGTTTCTCTCACCCTAGTAGAGGCAGACTCGGGCAGAGGAGTTCCACACTCTGCGTCAGTATGGTATGACAGTAGACCAGTATGAGCACAGGTTCTATGAGCTCAAATAATATGCTGGGATTTGTAATGATGAGGCTATGCTTGTTCAGCTCTTCCTGAGGGGTTTGAATGATTGCATTAGTGGAGGAGTGAGGGTGTTTGAGCGAGCTTTAGTGGTGATAGCTATGGCGAAGGCCGGATTGGTTGAGCTGAACCTTAGCCATGCACTTGGTGGTCAGATGGGTGTGTAGATAGGGAGTGCACCTTCTAGAGGGAATAGAGCTCGTTGGAATCAGTCCCAGTTAGCTACACCATTTAGGACTCCTCAGGCACCCGCTAAGGGTGGACAATAACAACAACAATAGTCAAAACCAAAATAGTTCCATGGCTAGAAGGGTGGAAATTCTCAGTATAAGAAGAACAGTAACTGGCAGAGGGGTAGACAGGGCCCTACAGGGCAGTCCTCACAGAGTGCATCTCACGCCCCTAGCCAGGGAAGTTTCCAACAGTCTAGTGGACTGACAGGTAATAGAGGAGCTTGCTTCTCTTATGGGCAGTTTGGTCATAGAGCTACGCAGTGCCCTCAACATTTCCACAACATAGGTAGTCAGAGGCCAGCAGCATCAGAGGCCAGCCACATCAAAGCATTTCAAGGAAAGGTATACCATCCATCTAGCACATCCAAGACAAAAGAGGTCAAAGAAAGGGTCCGTTGAAGAAGAAGATAGTTTCAGAAGAGTTAATTAAAGTTATCTTCTTAGCATCATTAAATTGAACATCAACCAAGTTACAAGTGTCAGACAAGGTGGCATCCTAGTCATCACTCTCTAGTCAAATTGGTCCACCTCCGCATGTCTAGATTCAATGTACCTAATTTAATGGAGGAAGCATAAACTTTGATGTACCTACCACTACTTCCTATTGGTCCTCACCCTTGGAATGTAATTTTCTAATTGGCTAAGGAAGTTTGTTGTAACAAACCCTAATTAGGGTTTCTATCTTTTAATCCTAGCCATTGATTCTTAATCAATCAAAACCATCTATTTATAAAGTGGTTCTCTATATAAGTCCTAGCTTCTCATTTGTAAAGGTTAATAGCTTGTTGCTTAGGAGAGAATAGATAATAAGGAATAGTCAGAGAGTAGGAAATAGTTAGAGTAGAATAGAAAGAGAAGGCAAAGATTGTTGCCAAAATATTTTTGTAAGAGATTTGTAAACTTAATTGAAGAAATGGTGAATTCTATGGGTCGATTAAACAATTTGCATCATCTCTATACTTCTCAAATTTTATTTCATGTCATTAGATGAGTGGAAGAAATGTGTATGATTGATGGTGAAATTTGTATATCCATACTACTAGCAGTTTGTTGATTGCAAACTTGCCTTGTGTAGTCAACTGGAATCATTCAGCTTAAGCTTAACTTCAATTGTCACTTCTTCATTGATATGCCATCAGCTTGATGGTGTAAATGCCTATAGCGGTGATCTGAACATCATAAAGCTTTCCTTGGAAGATCGCACTAATCTTGTGGAGATGGCCCTGGGATGTGAAAGCAAGACTTAGTTAGAATTTCAACAAAGGTTATTCATTGTTCTTACGTTCTTAGTTTTAGGATTAGTTCATCTCCAACCCTTGTCCTTTTTTCCTCTTTTTAAATCAAGAACCAGTAAAATCTCACGTTTCAGTGATATCTAAAGCAAATCAGACGCTCAGGCAATTGAATGTAAGTCCCCTTGCGATTCCAGCAAAATAACATCATAGAACAAAGAGCTTATCCACACGTAGAGAACCTACATATCAAAACCTTGGAGTTACTTTGACTGATCCTTTGGCAAGATCTTCGGCAGTCAGGAAACTTTGTTCAAGAGAGGATAAGCTACCTTTAGGTATTTTATTCTGTGTTTGGTCATGTATAAAAGACACATCAACAATACTGCATAAGGACTAATGCTCTTCCTAATTAGCCCTTGGTCTAAGAGTTCTTGTATTTGTCTTGCTACTTCTTCATTTTGTTCAAGGGTCATCTTATAGGCTTCCTTATTGGGTAAAGAGGCTCTAGGTATGAAATCAATCTAATGGCTAATGGCTCTAGGAGGTGGTAAGGCTACAGGTGTACCATCACTAATTATTTCTTTGAAGTTATCAAGGATCTCCTGCACCTCATATGGTATCTCAACTTTCTTTCCTATCTTTTCTTCCTTGGGTTTCACTATGAGTTCAAATCCCTTCTTCAAGTGTACTTATGAACTCTTTCTCATTCACAATTGAAACATATTGATTTGTTGACTTGCTGCCCTCTTTCTCATCATTTATGGACTGAATTTTGTATGTAACTCCATTCTCTACAAATGAGTAGGAGTTCTTTTCCCCATTGTGGATGGCTTTCCTATCAAATTGCCAAGGTCTACCAAGAAGTAGATGGAAAGCATCCATTGGAAGAATGTCACATAGGATTTTATCTTGATACCCTCCTATGGTGAATTCTACCCATGTTTGTTCATTTACAAGGACATGTTGCTCCCTATTCAACCATGTGACTCTATAGGGATGTGTGTGGGATTCTCTCAAGTTTGAGCTTACCAACTGCTTCTTCTGAGATTATGTTATCGATGGATTTAGAATCTATGACCACCTTGCATACCTTTCCAATGATTTTGCACTTAATTCTGAACAATGACCTTCTTGGAGTAGGTTCCTCCTTGATTGGTTTTTTTATCAAGACTCTTCTCATCATCAGACTTTCCCCATCTTCTAATGCTAACCTCACTTCATGAGCCTTACTACTTACTGCATTTTCTTGCACATAATTCACTCTTCTTTCACCCCCCTATGATGAGGTGGGTTTCTCTGGACATCTATAGGTAGGGTGCCCAACTTTTGACAGTTGTAGCATTTCATGATGGAGAAGTAGGACCCCCTTCCTGGTCCACTAGATCTACCTCTACTTGGGTTGCTAGATCTCATTCCTCTATAGCTGCTCTTGCTATGTGAATCCCCACTTTGCTCAATGAGTTTGCATTCTCCTTGGGATCTTTGATCTCCTCTTCCACCAAAACTTCCTCTATGGCCTCTACCATCTCTACCCCTACCTCTTCCTCTGTTGCTTTGTTCTTTATTTCTCCTACTCTTCTGTTCCACTTTAAGTGCTAGTTGATAACACTTGTATACTATTTGTGGACATAGAAAACTCATCTCTTCTTGTATGTTCCATCTCAATCCATTCAAATACCTTGCCACTTTTATACTCTCATCCTCTACTACCTTGGACCTCATGCATAGTTTTTGAAATTCCTCAGTGTAGCTATTGACATCTAAATCCTTTTGCCTCAAGTTTTGTCTTTTCCTATGTAGTTGGATTTCATAGTCTTCAGGAAGATAGGTTTCTCTAATTTTTGATACAATTTCTTTCCAGGTGGCTATTGATTGCTTACCTTCTTTCACCCTTTCCTCTTTGATGAACTTCCACCAAGTTAAGGCTGCCCCTCTCAACCTTGATTTTGCTAACTTAACCTTTTGTGCTTCAGTTATTCCATCATATTCAAAATAGTTTTCTAGGCCTTCAATCCATTCTATAAGAGCATCTGGATCCATCTTTCCACTAAAAAGAGCCACTCCCTCTAAGGTTTTGCCACTCATAGCTCTCAAAGCCTTCAAGAATGGTTCTTTCTCAATAACAGGGTTAGGTATGGGAACCTCATCGTCTATTGCCACCATTTTGCCCCGATCTCCAGCCTTATCATGGACTTCTTTAGTTTTGACTTCTACTTCAGTTAATTTCATTGCTAGTTGCTCCAACATCTCTCAAAGTGCTCTATTTTCTTCTTCTTGGTCTTCGACCTTCTTGGCTAACTCAACATTAGTCACCATATTTTCTTCTAATGATCCTTTTCTCCAGAATCTTTCGATGGCTCAGATACCACTATGATAGGGAGCTTGCTAGAGAAGTACTCAACAAGGTGAATTAGGTCTTATGTTTCAATTGGGTTCCAAAATACTTGTTTAAGACTGTCATATATGTTTGCAAATCAATTTGAAGTTTTAATGCTAAGCATCTCATGCATAGCTTCCCAAACAAACTCCCTTTTTGAGTGAGCTCATTCCATTACTCATCCCCTATTGATTATCCAACCATTACATTCTTTCCAACACATTCATCTATCCTTTGGGCATTATTCTGACTTTTCTCTGACATTACAAGCTCCTCTAAATGGTTTAGGAAACTAGGTAAAGGTTTTGTTCAAAAGCTTGCTTCATTTTGTTGTTCTAGCTTCCTAGCTTCACTTGTTCAAACCCAACTTCCTAGGTCTCAAACCCAAAATTGCTTCACAAGGATGTCATAGAGGTTTCTTAAGGTTTCTTCACTATTTATAACTATCCTTCAAAGATCTCTCCAAACCCAACGAGCTCAAGGTAATCGGGTTCCTTATTTTGTGTGTATGAGGCCTAAAAAGGGCTACTAGCCCATGGAGGGCTAATTGGATGAAAAAAGATTGTATGAGGAAATGATGCTTTACCCCACCATGGAAGTTGACTTGGGACATTCAAAAAATCTCCAAAATAATTGATTTTCATGGTTTAGACCACTGTCAATGCAAAATGAGGACTATCCACCATTTATGGCACTTTTGTAGGGTTTCAAGAGGGTTTTCAAGCTTGCATTGTTAGATACACAACTCCTTCACAAAACAAGGCCCTACACTGACTGATAGACCCTACCACACCTTCGAGAACATTGTTCAAACAATTATGATGTCATTTTTCCAAACACTTAGCATACTAGCTGTAGAAGGTGACAAAAACAATCATTTTCACTGTTTTAACTACTTTCCATTGTCTTTGCTGCATAACACAGAGTTAGGACTTCCAAAATGCCTACACCATAACATCAATAAACCTTCAAACAAAAATTTAACTCTGCATTGAACAAATATGGCTAAGCCTCCATGCTTGAAAAGTCTCAAAGACAATTTTGATGCCAAAAACCACTTTATTTCCCAAAACAGGGGATTCGCTGACCTTGACAAACTGTGACACTTTACAATGCAAAAATGGTAAACTTTGGAGCTCTAATTCTTTCAAAGTTCTTCTAGGATAGGTGTAGACCTCTATCCATGTTTTGTTTCAACATTTGATGCTTAGAACCAAAACTTTGAGCCTTAAGGAAGAATATTAGCCAAGTTAGACAACTTGCCTAATAAGTGCTCAAACTTCCCTTCCAAACACAACTCTAGCACAAAAATGAACATATATACATTATATAGATGCATACCAACTTTACCGAGTCCATTTGGTGTGAGCCGAGGCCTAGATTTGTCAAGTTGCTACATTTTGAAACGCCAAACCCTTGGCAGGGCAGTGGACACACTAAAATGAAAGAATTTTGTTTGACCAACTTGCAAATGAAAAACCAATACAATAATCACTTGAAGAGAATTGGGAAACCAATATGAGCACTCCCCAAAAGGTACAATACAGACCAAATGTGCTACAGTACGGACTACTGCTGTAAAAGAGAGTAAAACATAGTAAAAGCTAGAATTTCATCTTTTTAATATTAGGAAACCTTAGTCAATACAATCACTAACCTTTTTTAGGGAAAAGGGAGGCCTTTTTATAGTCTTTCAAGTTAGTTATCAAGCCCAGTATGGACACAAGTCTTGCACACTTCATTGTACTAGAAATGACCAAAAATGACAACTTTAACAAGCCCAAATGACAACGTTTTTCTGCTCCAAGAGATATTTTTGACAACCTAACCTCAGCGACTTGTCTAAAAACCTAAGACATGCTTAAAAATACTTAGCAAACATGTTGCAATTGTTTGGAAAGCATTTCTAGGCCTTTTAAGAAATTTTACACATTTTTGCCCTTTTTTGGCCTAGAAACCCAAAATTGTCAACTCAAATCCTGAAAGGCAAAACTTGATCTCTTGAGCACCAAATGAGATCAAAACCAATTGAAAAGACATACAACAACCTAAAACAACATCATAAATGTAACACAAGACATTACAAACATGAAATCATGAAATAATCAAAAAGGAGAGTTTTTACTCAACTAGGTGCTCCTGCACCACACATGCATCCTAGACCAAATGGTGACCAGATAAGGAATTTTGATAACCAGGTAAACTAGAACTGGAAAAGATGTTATGGAAATCGGTTTATTCCATTCAAAATGGAAAAGGCAACAAATTTTGTTTGCACCTTTTGTAATTACTTTGGTGATGTGGCTATGAATTGTAGAAGAAGAATAGGAAGAGGAAAAATAGGACCCTATAGATCATTTGTCATGGTTTCTTGCCATTGTAACAAACCAGGGCACTTATCGAACTTTTTCAAATCAAGAAATAACAAACCGATCAACTCCTTTAAGGATCTAAAAGGTAAGAAGAAATTTGACGTTGAGGAAACCATAGAAGATATGAATCAAATTTGGAAAAAGAAAGGTGATGACTTGCCTCAAGAAGAAACTATTCCTTCACCCAGTGAATAAAATCCAACAATGGTGACTTAAGCTTGTCTAACATGGCTAAGGGGAGCTTAACAGTAAAACATCTCCAGACCCCTTGTAAAATGAGAGGGAAAGAATTTTTGAATTATAAATTTTTGATGACTTTTTGTTAACATGTTATCAACTAGTATTTAACTTAAGTAGTAAATAAAAATTAGGGTTTGTAACCTAAAGTGAGAGCATTTATTACAGTTGGTAAAGAGGATAAAAATGAGTTTTACTTTATCATTTTTACCCTAACTCTTTCGAAAAAGAAATTTGAAGCAATTGTAGAGAAGAACAAGATTGTCTTGTTGTCAATTGGAAAATTGTTTCATGTTTAGAGAAATCAAGCTTAATCGGAAGTTACAGAGAAGCGAACGGGTGTACATTTGGACATTTCAACTGGGAAATGAAATGATGTGAAAGATACAAGGTATTTCTTTGTATACCGCTTCAAAACTTCTTTAACTAGAATGGAATCTTCTTCTAAGTCTATAGAAAGATTGATGCTCATTGATGAGCCTGAAGAAGCTCTAGAGGAAGATGAAATTATGTCTTATAATGCATTATAACAAGTCTTAGTAGTGTTGTGGTCAAAGGTGACTTGTCCAGCTATATAGATTGCAAGGTAGAAGATTTAGGAACTCTACACATCTATACTCAGCTAAAATCACTTTGGGATAATAGCGGAAAGATTGAAACCAAAGATGCTAGGGATTTTGAAAAATGGTTTCATAATGCCACATATTTTCTTGAAGATTTTGAGGAAGAACACATAAGAATCATCTTGAGTTGAGTCCATAGAGAGAATATGTATTTGGAAAGGACCCATACAATAACCAAGGAGGCTATTAGGGCTGTAACGGGTTATTGCTCAACCGGTGAAATTCCTGTGTTAAGAAGAATTTCAAAGGATACTGTCTTCAAGTTAACCGGTTCTATATCTGATAAGCATGCTTTCTCTATCAACAAAATTAAAGACCCTACAGTGAAACTTGTAGCAATGGTGATAGGCTACCGAGTATTCTACTCCAGTAGACTTAACAGTGTTCCACCTACAACAATTCACAAAACACATAGAATGATTGTTGATAATACAGACTATGATATTTGTGAAGCCATCAGAGACCAATTATTTCAAAATTTGAAATCCATTAAGAAGGAAAATATAGAAAAGTTCAAATATGGTCATCTATTAGCATGGGTTATTTTTCTATTTTCAGAACTTTCTACTGGGTATTGGAGATATTGAATGGTCCAAGAAACAACCGGTCAATGCACAGATAAAGAACAACATTAAGGCTGTGAAGAATACTTTTTCAACTATCGTGAACAAGTATTTTAATGAATTTTAGAAAAATATGAGAGTGAGGTTACCTGAAGATGTGGTAAAACACTTTGTAAACAACATAATCTTCACGGTTACAACTGAATTTTGCTTGATGCAAGCAATTGAACCTTGAGTGGAAGAGATGGAAGATATGAGCTATGAGGTTAATCATGATTTACTAGTCAGCTATGCTAATACACTGTTACCATCTCCTAAAGATAAAAAGAAGGCAAAATTGGACATTGTGACAGTCCAAGTTGAACCAGCTGAAACTGGTACTTCACTTGTAACTAAAGTGAAAGGAAAGAAAAAGAATTCTAATGAAAAATCTCTTGTGAAAAATACCACAAGGGTGACTTAGAGTGTCCTAACCAAGAAGGAACTAGCACCTAAAGTATATGTAAAGAAGGAGAATGCACCAAAGAAGAGAAATTGGAAATTGATTTTGCAACCAGAGTCTGAGGGTATAGATTCTGAAGAAGAACAAAACAAGGAAAAGGCAACTGACAAAACACCCAAGAAGGCAAAGGTAGTGTTGAAGGCAACTTCACCTATAGATATTTCTACCTATGAACCTGACATAGTTTTTGAGAGGACAATGAAGACATTAGGAAGAAATGGGTTTGATAAAGTCAAAGAATATTTTGATTCTTTCACTGAAGATGAGCAGAAGCAAGTAATCCAACAGGTACTAACTTATTTGGGTCATTACAATAGATTTCCGTATGACTAGGAAAAAGATATTTCAATTTCTTTGTATAATACTCTGTTAGGTAAATGGGAGGAAGTAATTCAATTGGAAAAGAACATTATTGATGAAATATTTGTACAGTATTTTCCCAATCTATCATCAGATGGAATTGGTGCTTTAATTGAGAAATATAAAGTATATTTTGATTTTAAAGTGAGAAGATTGAAGCTTCTTAATGCAAAAGGTCAGTTGTTGAGTCTGAGACACATCAGCTAGCCTGTGTAATCAAAAAGAGGGAAGAAGTCATCCACTCTAGCAATAAGGATGATATTACAGATGATGTTCCTTGACTGGAAATAGATGAAGAGGTAATTGTTCAAGCTGACGTAGTCTATCCAATCAAGAAGAAGGATGATTCCATTATTCTTTTCAATGAAAATGTTCAGGACACACTAGACCTATCTGGAGAAATTACTACACCAGATATGGATCCTCCTATAGTCACTGAAGTACAAGTTACATTAGTTGAACAACCGGGTATTCAACTAACAGTGGACAATGAATCAACAACAGAACAACTAGAGAAACCCCAATCTCCACTGGTAATTGAAACTACTCAAAAGGAGTTGTTGGGACTCATAAGTTTTGATTATTTTGAGAGGCCCATTTCAAAATTTAGCTCTACACTTTCAAATGATTACCTAATGAGTCAACCTAATAGGCCTATTTTGAAGAAGTGTAAAATGGAGCCAGTTGATTATTAAGTCATAAAGCCTTGCAATATTATTGTACACCTTTAATTTGGCCTATGAAGTGTTCTATAACTTTCAAATATCAGTTTGGATCAGTTTATCAAGTATCCATTTCAAGGGGTGAGATGGAAGTGCATCACAAGTGCAAATTCAGATTTTATTAAGTGGCCTACTTTGAGCGCCTATAACTTTTGAC
>NC_081405.1:580177973-580272973 GCF_030272615.1 Cryptomeria japonica
ACAATCAGCTAGAACAAATAACACAACACATCCATTGCCACAAAACTACACAGTACTTGTTGCGTTCTCCTCAAACAAAATGTTACCCCCAAATCTTCACTTCTGCAGGGAAAACCAGTCTGAGATATTCTATACACTAACTCTTACAATCTTCACTTCCAACAGGAAAACCTTAAACTGAACTTGACATTCTTGGTGTAGCTAAAAGAGCTCTACAGATTTGACAAGTATTACGCCTTTCCAGCCATGGTAGAAGACAGTGAGAATGAAACATGTGGGATTGATGGCAAGGCATCTGCAGTGCATCTTCCCCAGATTGAAAAGCCTCGGTGCAGATAGAACAATGAGACTCTTCATTAATAGAATTACCTGAAATTGTTAGTTTAAGTAGTGCCTCCACCGCTTCTTTATCTGCTGGTGACCCACGTACCATGTATTCTCGAGCTTCTTCAACTAATCGCCGAATAAGTTGAGCCAAATCAATGAAACTACTATTAGCTGTGTCAATTTGCTCGTGAAAAGAAACACAGTCTGGTAACACACTAAATTCACGTACTAAGCGGTGGAATTCTCTTAGCAGAGGAATTAATGAGAAATTATGAAGTGGTTGAAGGTCAGCAACTGGACGCTGTAAATTTCGTACCGTCGAGAATATATTGTGAAGACGGTGACTAATTTGATTGAGGCGGTGAAGAAGAGCTGTGCTAACTGCGCACACATCGTTGGTAGCCATTTTTTATTCTTGGGTGGTTACCGGCCAGTCTGCTTGTGATGAAGACAGATAAAGGCAGATTAAATTTTCTACTTGATTCAGATATTTTAACGTCGTTGTATTAATGTCTTCCAGTTTTCCCTTTATTTATACGAATTTCTTTACATCAAGGAAAGCGCTGCAAGCCGACCATGAAAGTGAAACACCTAACAATAGTAATAATGGGTGAAGGCGTGAAACATGAAGCTATTGTTTCCAGAATAGGAGCAGAGATCTAGCGATTGTTAGGGTTACGATGAAAATCCAAAATTAGTTTATTTACGTTAAAATTATTTTCTTTCACTTTAAATATATATATATATATTCTATTAGTAATAACATTCTTATATTTTCTTGTGTCCTATCTTCTATGTCTAAGCATCGCTTTTCTCTCCATTGCTTGTGTGGGACACATGAGGCTCAAGCAGATTCAAACCCAAGACCTCCCATGTAGGAGGGTCACACTAACGATGCATTGTAGGGTCATCCCCTACTTTAAATTAAATTTATTACATATAAAACATTTAAATTTTATTAAATCTACATTGTTTATTTTTTCCCTAGTACACATTTTCACTTTGATATTGATATCTTATTTTTTTATATTTGTATTCTAAACTTCACCTTATTATTAAAAGAATATTATCAAAATAAAAAATTCATAAAATATAATTTCAAATTAAATTAGTTATTCTCTATTAATCATTTTAAAAAGAATATTTGTCATATATTGTAATTAGATTTTTTTAAATATATTTTTTATTTATTATATTTTTACATATCTATCTAAAACTTATAATTTTGATGAGGGTATATTTTGCTTTATATGATCTTTATTTTGAAAATAAAATATGTATAGTTAATATTAATATTTGATATGTTAATAGTTGTCAAATTCAAGCTAAAAGTAAAAGTTAACATTAAAACACTCACAAAGGGGAAGAAGAGATAAAGTTGGATATACCTCTCAATGTGGACCAGATGGACCTCAGAAATAGTAAATATGTTGAAATGGATATTGATACTCTTTTGGCCAATTGTTCATCTAGCCCAGAGAAATGTTTCCATTGGGTAATTAGTGAAGTTCTTCTCACCAAACATGGCATTAAAGATATCAATAACATCTTCATTGAGAACTCCATGCTCGATAAAATTGATAAGCTTCTAAAAATGACTCACAAATTGATTGAAGATGTGAAGGTTATGAAAACTAAACACGAAGCCAGAATTATCAAGTTGGAGAAGGGTATGGATGAATTAAGGGGTAATCTCAGGGCTGTGGTGGATATCAGTTGTAGATGGAAAAACATAACTTGAGATCTTATGGGAGAAGATCCAGATGATTCAACATCAAACAATGAAGTTTGTTGCAAATCACACACATGCAAACCAAAAGATCTAAACTAACACACATGAATGCTATGATGAAACTACTCCATTACACTCTTTAAATCAAGGTACAATTTCAGAGACATGCATCAGTTGGATAAAGCGTTTGATTTTTCTCATTGAAATTAAAAGAATGAAGAAGATGATGAAAGAAATGATGAAAAAGAGAGATGAAAACGGTGATGAAAGGAGAAAGTGATGAGAAAGAAGAATTATGAGAAAGAGGATATGAAAATTCTTGTGCGTTTGATGTGCTAAATTCATCATCGAGCTTATTATGGCAAATCCAAAAACTCGTCTAGATACAAATAAGAACCAATGTGTGAAGGAAAACACATCAGACTATTATGTCCTCGATAATCTTAAATGATCATGTCCTAAGCAAGTCATAATATTACTAAGGAACAATCCACAAGCAGCAAACAGGTGAACATGCCCTATCCTCGCCTTTCTAGTCAAAGTCATCTTGGAGATAAAATCTCTAGTCAGAGACATCCTAGAAAACCTAAAAGACATGTCACCAAAAAAAAAGAAATTAAGAAAACAAGCAAACAATATGTTTCATGTCAAATGATTTTTGTTAATAGTTTTTATGTGTTTGGTTTTAATAAGTTGATCAGATGTTGTTATGTTTGCTCAATCATTATCTCATCATGTCATGAGTTTGTTGAAGTTCTGAAGCTGCATGCTTGTTTGAAGTGTTTGTGTCATCACAATGTTTATTACATATTTTTTGGACTTTTATGAATTTTAGGGTTTTAATAAATGTTTTAATTTTTAGGGTTTTTCGAGGACATTTTATGATTTTTATGATTTTTTCAGGACATTTTATGATTTTTTCACGATATTTTATTATTTTTTTTCGAGGACTTTTTGATGATTTTAAAGATTTTTTCAAGATATTTTAGAAGACAGTTCCTCCAACTATGAGATGCCAACTATCCCAACCCACTCCTAAGTTTGAGGAGATACCCCAGTGATGGATAAGACTAGCATAGTATGCAAGAGAGGCATTGCGCGTGGGGTATGCAAACAATCCACAAGATATGGTGGGGGTGGAAAGGCTATTATGAAATGGGAGAGTAGATTCAAATAAGGCATGGTCAAGTAGAGTACTGAAGGAAGGAGAAGCGAAATCTCTACACATGGTGTCGGTTGCCTGATTTTCACCATGGTACTTTCACAAGGCGCTTGTTTTCCAGGTTTTCACTAGTGGAGGAATTATTTTTCTTTACATTTTTTATTTTTCACTTTTTTTGTGTCATAAGGCACCTATCTACCAGGGTGACAATCTTTTTTCACAATCTTTTTCTCCTTTTTTTGTATTCTTTCAGGATCTTTTTCTCATCTTTTTGTATTTTTTTAGGATCTTTTAAAGAAAATTTTCTGAATTACTCAATCATAGAATCCACTAAGATGAATGCTATCGATTGGATCTTCAAGCAGTTCACCCTCAGGAATCGCTAGCTAATATTCTCCTAATCCATACACAGTAGTGATATTATATGGACCAAGCCAATTATGTTCAAACTTGCCCCTTTTCTCTTTGTCTTGTTGGTTCTTTGGATTTTCTCTAAGGACAAGATTACCAACCTCAAATGTGTCAGATCTGACTCTGTGGTTGTAAATTCTGCACATGTGCTCCTGATATGCTTTGAGGTTATCAAAAGTAGTTTGCCTTTTTTCATTTAACAATTCTAAGTCATGCAAGCGAGAGACTTTGTAGTAATCATCATTGATCAGGTTGTACAAAGAGACCCATAGGGAGGGTATCTCAACCTCAATGGGAAATATATCTTCATCACCATAGATAAGGGAGCATGGAGTGGCACCTATGGGAGTGTGAACTTTTTTGCGGTAAGCCCACAAGGTAGGATTCAACTAGATATGCCAATCACAACTAGCTTCATTCACCGTATTTTTGAGAATTCTACTTGGATGTTTTTGTTAGAGGCCTCAGCCTTGCTATTACCCTGAGGATAGTATGGTGAGGATAAACGGTGTTGGATATGAAATTTATCAAAAAGCTTACGGACATCTTGGTTCTTGAAGGGACGACCGTTATCAGTAATGATGGAAAGGGGGAGACCAAACCGACATATGATGTAATTCAGAATAAATGTTACAATTTGTTTTCTAGTGATATGAGTAAGGGGAATGACTTCAATCCATTTCATGAAACACTCAGTAGCAGTAGTGATGAATTTGTGGCCATTGGATGAGGGTGGATGAATTTTTACTATGAGGTCGAGTCCCCACTAACAAAAGGGCCAAGAGGTGATAATTGGTTGTAATTCTTGTGTTTGTGTATGTATCAAGTCTCCATGTATTTGGCATTTCTTGGATTTCATAACAAACCAATAAGCATCCTTCTCCATAGTAAGCTAGTAATAACCAGTATGCAAGAGTTTCTTAGCTAGGGTAGGACCGCTCAAATATTCGCCACATATAACTCCATGGACCTGTCGCAAGGAAGTGTTGGCTTCATCTCGCTCAAGACATATGAGTAAGGTTCCATCAAGACCTCGATGATATAGGGTATCAACTAAAATGGTATAACGGGAGGCTCAACGAATAAAAGTTTTTTTGATCTTTATTGGATAGATCAAGAGGTAAGGTATTATCATGTAAATAGGCATAAATATCTCCGTATGACTGGGAATTAGGACCACCAATGAGACATATTATTTCAGATTGTGGTACACTATAGGCAGGCTCCAAGAGAGGATCAATCAAGAACTCATAGTATTTGGCATTACTTGGCATTATTACAAGGGAGGCGATTGTAGCCATTGCATTAGTTTCTCTATTGTTGTCCCAAGGAATTTTCTCAAATGTGATTGTGGCAGTGTAGGCCTTGAAATCATACACCATTCTCTTGTATGGCATAAGATTTTTATTTTTTGTCTTATAATCATCATTAATCTGTCTAGTCACTGAGAACATGCAAATCTAAAATTTTCCATTTTATAGCCATACAGAGTCCAGAAAGTAATGCTTCATATTCTGTAATATTGTTGGTACAAGGAAATTGTTTTTTATATGCCTTTGGTATGTAATCTTGTTGTGGTGTGACAAAGAGAATGCCAACACTAAAATCACCATGTGTGAAGGAGCCATCAAAATATAGAGTCTAGAGATTTGAAGATTCCATGTTGAAGATTGACTCATTAGGTAACTTCATGATAAGTGGATGATCATCTGTCATAGGAGAATCAGTGAGTTGATCTGCTATAGCTTGTCCTTTTATTGCTTTTCTTTCTACATATTGAATGTTACTCACTAAGAATCATGACCCATTTAGCTAGTCGTCCTGTAAGAGCTACTTTACTTAGAAGATATTTAAGTGGATAGATTTTTGCAACGAGCTTTGTTCAGTGTGTAAGCATGTAATGTTGCAATTTATGTGAGGCAAAAACTATAGCAAGACACACTCTCTCAATAGGACTATATTAAACTCATATTCTGCTACGGTACAATTGATGTAATAAATTACACATTCTTTTCCTTCAGAGTCATGTTGAGCCAAAAGTGCCCCTAGTGTTGTGGCAGTTGTGGATACATAGAGTAGTAGAGGCTTATCATCTATTGGAGGTACTAACATTGGTGGTGACATTAGGTATTCTTTGATCCGTTGAAAATCTTTTTCACATTTGTCATCCCATCTGAATGAAATATTTTTATGTAGAAGGTGCTGAAATGGTTGACACTTATCTGCTAGTTGTGTTATAAAGCGATGGATAGATTGGAGTTTCCCTTGTAAAGATCTCAACTAATGGATATTCCTCACTGGTGGAATCTTAATTATGGATATTGCATTTTTGGGATGAGCTTGAATTCCCTTAGATGAGACAATAGATCCAACAAGTTTGCTAGAGGTTACCCCAAAGGTCCACATTTCTTTGGATTCAATTGAACTTTATGTTTTTCCAACCTTTTAAAGATTTTGTCCATGATTTCTAAATGTTCCATCTTGGAGTAAGATTTTCCAAGCAAGTCATCTACATAATCTTTCAGATATATATGCATCATGTCATGAAAGATAGTGTTCATTGCATGTTCATAAGTAGTTGCAACATTCTTCAATCTGAAGGGAATGACATTCCAACAAAAAGTTCCCCAAGCAAAAGTGAATATTGTTTTGATCTACTCTTTAAGAGCAATTTTGATCTGATTATATCTCGAGAACCCATCCATGAGGATAACATATAGTGTCCTATTGTGGCATCCACTATTAATTCAAAATTTAGAAGTGGGAATTCATGTTTAGGACAAGCTTTATTTCAATCTCTGAAATGTATGCAAACACAGATACTCCCATTATATTTTGAAATTGGTATAAAGTTTGAAATCCATATCAAGTTTGAAATCCATTAAGCATAGTGAACAAGTCTTATAAATCCAACATCTAGCAAATTTTGTAATTTTTCCTTTACGAATAGTGCCACATGAGAGTGCATTTTTCTCAATTTTCGTTTGACAAGTTTTTCCCACTGTGGTAAAGACAAGTGATGCATAACTAAATCAGGGTCAAGTGCAGGCAAGTTTGCATAGGACCATGCAAAATTAACCTTTCTTTCCTTGTAAAACTAGATATGCTATATTCTCTCTTCAAGGGTCAATGATTTGGCTAGATGTATAATCTTTGCTTTCTCTTATGTGCCCAAGTTTGCTGTTACTTTCTTTTCCACTAATATAGATGAGTTCTCATGGTATAATGCTAGGTGAAGTGTGTCAAGCCTTCCATCCTTAGGTGCCTCAGAGAGGTTTTCACCTTTAGATAGGTCCTTTATTTTTACTTTTTTTGGGGTCTAATAGCACCGCAAAATGGTTTCCACTAGAAGACCTATTTACTTTTTTTATAATTTTGCGACTGAAATGCTTGGTACCTTCTCCAAAGTTAGATGCACTATTGAGTTCTATGGCGAATCCATCCCTATGATCTCCAAGGGGTAAATTACTTCGTTCTCCAAGAATTTGATGATTTCCTCATCATTTTGAAAAATATCTAACTAGGGTTGTCCCTCGTGGTCCTAATCAATAAGTTGTTGGTGAATAAGAGGTAAAGGATCATGATTAGGTTCAAGGTTATGAATAGGTTCAAGGGTACAAATAGAATCCTAGCCATATATATCAATGAATTGTTTAGAGTCATTGATGACACCTCCCTCATCAGTCTGTGTTGCATTAGAAGAATCCCCTACCTCACTTGAGTTACCCTTAGTACTCAAGGGCTTATCTTTCTGTGTATTATACCCTAGACCAGGAACCTTACGTCCATCATCAGTTTTGATCGGTTCAAGTATACCTTGTTTGTGTAAACTGAGAGGACTCTAACCATCATAGCAATATCTTTTCATTATCTTTGATCCCATTTGCATATTACAACTGGTATTTTGACTTTAGGTTTTAGACAATTAGTTTTTTCTTTGTATATTCATCTTTATATAGCCATCTCAAGAGGTCCTCTTCTTCCATTTCATTATATAAAGTTCTCTATTTTAAAAAAATAGTAGGCTTAAAAACTATAGTAGTGGTGTCTGATGTGGTCTCAGTCATTTGTGGTTTTCCATAAGTGCGAGGGGACAAAGGTAGCTTTCCAATGCAAAGAGCATGACTCATAGAATGTTCAGACCCTACTCCATGATCTTTTACTTTTACTCTAATCTCAGCTTCGTTGGATTTGGAAGTGGATGCTTTCAACGATTCAGGATCAGTGTATGCTTGGGAAGGAGATGCTTCACAATTACTAGGAATGATGGATTTAGTCTTAGAACACAAATTGTTGCAATAGATAAAAGGATTTGGATGTCCTTGTATAGTTACTTCGACACCATTGTGTGTAAATTTGATAAATTTTTGGTAGGTAGAAAGCACAATTTGAATTGCATGGATCCAAGGGCTTTCGAGGAGAATGTTAGAGCTCAAGGGGAGATCAACGACTTGGAAAACCACATCCTTCACCACAGGTCCCACTTTAATAAGAAAGGTGATTGACCCCTTACATGAGTATTCATCTTCATCATATGCCTATATTGTAATCTTTTTCTTTGGATCAACTGCATTTTCATTGGACCCAAGCTCTCTAATCAATTTCAAAGTACAAATATTTAGACCTACTCCTTCGTCTATAAGAACTCCCTTGATTTTAACTCTATGGACAAGGACCTCAATGTGTAAGGGCACATTATGGGTTTGTTCCTTTGATGAGTCATCATTCTCATCAAAAGTGAGGCTATGAGGGGAGGCGATATGTCCTACCATAGTATGAAATTGATCTACCTGTAGGTCTGTAGGCACTTTGGTGGTAGCATGTACTTTATCAAGCATAGATTTATGTTCAGGGGACAGCTGTAGCAACTCAAGTAAGGAAATTTATGTGGGCATTTTCCCTAAATTCTCTGTAAGGTTGTATTGAGAAGATGGTGTATCAGGTTTAGAATTAGATCCCTTAAGAATAAATGTGCCTCTGCAAGTGGTAACATTACAGTCAGTTTCTTTTCCCTTTATGATGAAGGTATTCATGTGATTATCAACCTCACTGATGTTGTTAATGGTATAGTCATATTTAGCATTGGTATAGTTCATGCCATCACTAGATTTTGGGGCCTTTACTTTACCCTTGTCATGCTTAGGGAAAGAATTTTTGAATATCTCACAATCAGAGTATGTCCATCAACCTAAATTTTTCCCTCATCGAGAAGGTATTGTATCACATGTCAGAGTTTATTACAATTGTTAGTCTTATGACCCTTATGTCTATGGTAGTGGAAAAAGTGATCATCATTCCACCATGGGGGTTTAACTTGAGGATTATATTCCCTTATCTCTAGCAATGTTATAAGATTATTTTCAAGGAGTTCTTTCAATGCTGATTCGAGCAGTTATCCCAATGGTGAAATTTAATTTAGGGAAGCTTCTTTGTTTCTATTTTCCTTTGTCTGAGGATGAACCCTTAAGGTTATAGACAAATGATGATTTTTTAGTAATTTTTCGCGTCAACAACTCTGTCATTAACCACATTCTTGTTTTGAACCCGAAAGGGCGTCTTATTGTTTGAATTTATTTTGTGATCTTTATCATAATTTATCTTTATAGTACCATCATTGATAAGGTTTTGTTGAATTTGACATCCCAAGTCTATTACTTCCTCAAAAGAGTCTAAACACTTGAGATGAAGTTCTCTTGCAATTTCCTTATTTAAGTTGGGAAAAAGAGGTCAACAATTTGCTTATCGAGAATGTCATAAGGTATTATTTTTGTTAAATGTCTGCACCTTTGCAGAAATGATACAAAATATTCTCCTTATTTTCATTTTGTGTTGAAGAGATCCATCATGGATAGCTAATGTTTGCAGTTGTAAACATAATGTGAAATGAACTTATAAGTCAATTCTTGGGAATATTTGACCATTGGAGGTAATCTGGAGAACCATTCCATGACACTTCGTCCAAGACTACGACAAAAGTATCTCATAAGGTATGTTTCATCTACTATGAATTCCAAAGTAGCGACACAAAATTCTCTCAAGTGATCTCTAGGGTGCCCTTTTCCTCTATACTTATCCAATTTTGGGATCTCCCAATGACTAGGAAAAGATGGCATCAAAATACTTGGATCAAAAGGATAGGGAAATATGTCCTCAATGGAAAATTTGTGTGATGACACCTTCTTATTCTTGAGAGTTTCTATTTCTTGTCTCAATGCTCTTAATTCACTCAAAACAAGATCATTGGTAGGTGCATGTTTTGTTATTTTTGTAGATCTCTTGTATCTTGGTTGCAAGTAGAAAGTTCTATGATCTTTTATCCTCTCCTCATTGTTTTTTGTTGTAGGTTTATATTTACTAACTCTCATTTTCTCCTTAACTATGAGCAATGGTGTGTCAAAATTAGGAGGCAATTTAATTCCCTCGTTAGCAAGGTCTTTGAAGTATGCTCGTGGATCATGCTTCACCTCTTTAAGAATTTTAGTAAATATACAATCATGGAACACTTCATCAATGGTGGATTGAGTTATTTCTTCATCACTGGTTTCACTTGTGTCACTAGTTTCACTGGTTGCAATGCTAATGTGGTCTTCTTCATCAAAATCAATAAGGTTGTCTCCATCTTGAAATAGATGATTTTCAAACATTTTGATTCTTGAGTTAGGAGACATAAGTGATTCTTTTGATATTAGACCTAAGATTTCTATAAATGATGATGAATGAGACTCGAGGTATGATGAAAACCCTAATGTGTAAATGGGGAGCTATATGAAATGAGTTAGATTGGGATGCAACTAAGGATCAATGTAAATATGCAATCTATGTGATATAACTACTCAAGGATTAATGCAAAAATGTGATCTATATGATAAGAAAGTGATGTTAAGCTAAACCTTAAATGGGATATGAGGATGAATAATTTTTTTGCAAGGACTAAGGATACTCTAGGTCTAAAAATATTTGCAATATGAGATTTGACTTGTGCTATGAAGGATAGACACAAGGATAAGTGATCAAACAAAGGGCATGCTATGATAGGAGATGATGAACTCCAAGCAGAATATGAACTCCAAGACACTGATAGGTTCCCTAACTCAAGGAAGATGCACCTAAAGTGAAAAGGGTGATTGATCATTAAAAGTTAATGTTAGACCTCAGATGAGAAATCCTAAGTGCAAGCAATATTTGTTTTTGGTTTTTTTTGGATTTTGGATTTGTTTTTGTTTTAATTTTTGGTATGCAAGTACTAAGGATATGAATAAATGAAACGCTAGGACCAATGATGAAATGACCTAGGACACTTATGTAAGGTTTAAAGTTATGTCCTAAAGGAATGATGGAAGGCTATGCAAAGATTATGGGGATGATTCGAGTGGATTAGGTGGTATGCAAAGGTTTGATCTAAGTGTGCTATGCAAAGGTTTGATCTAAGGGTGACATGCAAGGGACTAGGTATAATTAAATGAGATATACAAGGATGAAAGGTGCAACTAGGTGGAGACTATGTAAGAACCTAAAAGGTATGGCAAGCTCAAATTTCATGACTATGTGAGGACCTAAAAGATCAAAACTCGAAAAGTGATGTCTCAAAAGATTTAAAATGATTATTTTGAGAACATGGATTCAATGTTTCAATGACAATGTTGTTTTGCAATGTTTTCTTTTACAATGTGGATGGATACTTGAAAGTTTAGACCAAAGTTTTTGTAAAGTGTTTCAATTTCAAGTGTGGTGTTGATTGTGAAATTTTCTTGTTTATTTTGCACACACTTAGAAAACGTGGCGAACAAAATGTTTGTTTGATTTTACAATAAAAACACATTCAACCACAATCCTAAGGTTGGCCAGGACAATAGTTGTTGAATCTCACTTGGGGGGTTACCTCCAGCTATGCAATTCAAAGAAGATACTTAGATGCTTGACCCCATTGGCTCCACCCTCGACACTCACTTCTCTGGGGTAACCAAGCACGAGTCCCCACAAAAAATCCTCGTAGTGAACTCTGTATCTCTACTAAGAACCGTAACAATGTGAGTCACTTCAGAGGTCTGACCTCCTGCGTCAATAACTAGAAGGTTTTTTGGCTTCTAACACAAAAGGTTTCTAGTAAGGGCATCCGTTCAAGTGGCCATACATGCAGTAGCATATGCTATGTTAAGGAAGGATCCCAACCTATAGAGGCTACGCTCTATAGGGTTTATGGGGAGACATGCCGTCAGTATGAACTAATCAACACCTATTGCTTCCAACTTTTGTTACAAACACATTTATTTATAGTGGTTCAAAAGAGCTTGGCTTTATCCCATTACCACTTGGTTCGTTCCTTCTCATCGAGCCTTAAGGGCTTCTTGGGAGGTAGGCCCTTTACAAGGTAGAACAAGAAGAGCCTATTGCTCAAGGCATAAAAGAAACTGGTTAATATTAGAGCACCAATTTAGAATGTGATCTAATCTTAAAATCAAAGAAACGGTTTCAAATCACAAATCCTTTGACATGGGTCATGCATCAAATAACATTAGTAGTTTCAAAATTTATCTTGGACACACAAGATTGGATGCCCTGCATAAGAGAAAAAGTCAAAATATTAGTCCCCGAAATCAAAACAAACACACTAAAAAATAAAATCACACCCAATAATGAACAACTAATAACTTAAAAAAATCTAAACTAATTAACACTTAGAAAAATCTAATAAACTAATTAAAAATTAGAAAAAGCTAAACTAATCAACAATTAGAAAAATCTAAACTCATTAACAATTAGAAAAATCTAAACTAATTTAAAATTAGAAAAATCTAAACTAATTAACAAAATCTAATCTAAAGTTATATATAAAAACTAATTAAAAAAAAAAAAATCTAGAATTGAATTAAAAAACTAATCTAGAATTAAATTTAAAAATTAATCTAAAATTAAATTAAAAATCTAATCTAAATCAAATTCTGATCTAAAATCTAAACTAAAAATCTAATTTAAAATTGAAATTAAAAATCTAATTTAAAATCTAAACTAAGTTAAAACTAATAACAAAAAAAACTAACCTAAAATTAAACTTTTTTAAACTACAACTAACTTTTAAGAAAACTAAAAAAATAAAAATAAACTAAACTACATTCTAACAAAATAAAAAATGAAAAAAACTAAATTAAAGAATTAAATCTCGCCCACACAGCTTACATGAACAACTCACATGGGTTGTAAAAACAAACCTATGTAGCCTTATGGAGGTCAAAACCTAGGTTGGAGGAAATGTTTGTAGGATGTGCACAAAATAAGCTCAGTGAATTAGATTTTGCAATGTGAGCATCAAAATAAGCTCAGTGAATCAGATTTTGTTTATTTACTGTTTTAGAAAACACTCAAAGAATTAAAATAATTTAAAATGCCAAAATGTTCTGTATCAGTCATATATATGTGATTACATTAAATAAGAAAAAAATCTGTATCAGTCATGTCATATCTGGCATATATATTTACATCATTTATTTCAATATTTACAACATTTGATTCAAGGTTAATTCCTAAACCAAGGTTTGACTTAGGGAAACCTCTATTTCCAACCTATTTCCCCTTCTATTTATGTGTAGCAGGTACAAAACTGTGATCTCTAGGATAAGCTTTATTTATAGTGACAAATCATTCCCCTATTGGAGTGCGAAAAATTAGGAGGACCAGAATGACCATCGCTCTAGTACCGAAAAATCTAGGTCCAAATCTTCTTACACTCCTCAGATCTAGGTTTGTGGCTCGATCCGATGACTGTAGTTCATTGTTCACACATTTTTATTTCAATTTAAGCCTTTTTACATTAATTTCAGCAAATTCAATAAATTAATTCAATTTAAGAGAAATAAGACTCGAGCACATCCAAATCCCTTGGAATTGGATAAAAATTTAGATTTATTTAGTTTAGATCTATCTAATTCTTATTTTTCCCTAATGTCATGGTGCCCAAGTCATAAAATTAGTGCTTTTCATAAATCTAATGGTGGAAACCCTAATTTTTCATCATTACAATAACCTAAATCCCATTGTAGTTTCCTTTCAATTCATACACCCTGATACCAAGTTCCTTGCCGCACAAGGTACCAATAGGATCTAATCATTAGATGAACTCAATAGAAATAATCTTTAACAATTGTCTTGCTAGACCAAGCTTGGTGATAGTATTGTTCTTCATACCAAAATATCTCCTACTACACACATTGCATTCACATACACAAAATCCATACAAAACACATCCATAGTTGGGTAAACTCTTTCAAATTAAGAGGCTACCCTTCTTGATGAGCCCAAGCCCTAATCATCAAGAAATATTCATACTACACAAAACAAGGCCCCACACATAACTGCACCAAAGATGATTTTTCCTTTCTACAACATACATGGATCTTTCTTCTCTACTCTAGCTGGCTAAAACTTTTTTGTAGTGAACAAATGGCAATGATGTCTATGTAGGTAGTTGATTCTACCTAATTAGATATATTTTTTCCATTTATTAATTAAATTAAAAAGAACAAGACCATTATATTTTTATTTTTAATTTAAACAAAAAAATGTCAAAAAAAATCTAATGAAGTAAAATATATCAATTGCATAGCCATTTTGAAGAAATAGCTATATTTCACCACTATTATTAATTAATTGAAAAATATCATTCTAGAATAAATTTGATAGAATGTACATTTTGATATATAAATAGACAATACCACTTTGAATAATAAACACATCATTATACCAACAAATACTGAGAAAAAGACATCTATCACAACTCCACACACATCACACGAATAATAAGACTAACCTAGAGATGAATATTGGTAGGCATGTACTAAACACCTAACAGCATAAAAGTTTCCTATGGACTAAATAGGTGGTGCAGTCACAGTTAGGAGGGATCTCAATGAGATCTATCCAGACCTTGCAGCAAGAGTAAACACAATGAAAGAAAGACAAAATGATGGAGGCAATGCAGAACGGACTAAATTAGACCATGAAAACTTATTACTGTTAGGATTCCCAAAGATACTGAGAGGGGGGGATGAATCAGTATTTGACTGGTATATGAATTTTCTTGACTTATTATATGAAAAGCAATTCAAAACTATGTACTAGTAAGCTAAAATTAATATAGTAAATAAGAACAATAAACACAACATGAAAGACACACCATAACACAATATTTTTAACGAGGAAACCTGGTATGGGAAAAACCTCGGTGGGATTTGTGACCCACAATATTCGCTTACTTGCCAATAAGGGAATAATATTGTTTACAATAGGGGCCTCCACATGCAGGAAGGCCAATTACCTAGAGCTCACTGCTCAGTTACAAAAGAAGTCTCACTGATTTAAAAAAATGGATTATACAAATCCAATGTCATATACTACTACAGATTAGCATCTACTATGCTAGGTTTAGTACCAGTTTAAGCTCTGCAATATTCATAAACCCTTATCCAAAATCTGCCTTACAATTCGTATATTAGGTCTGCAATAATCCTTCCATACATGCTTCTCCTAAATGATCTACAAGATCTCATACTTATGTGAGTCATATTACAATCCGCCATGTCGGCTTTACAAAAATATTTTACAATTAAGTATAAAATATAATTAAACATAATTCCTATCACCCAGGGTGCGGGTAGTCTTTCTTTTTGGTGTTGGTGAACAATATGCCAATGTAGAGTCTGCCGGTGCTGGTGCCTGCTGGTATCATATGATTGTAAGGTTTCCATCAATGACAATAGCATCAATCACTTACAATTTCTCATTGGAGTGTGCATTTGCTAACAATCTCCCCCTTTGGCATTGATGGCAACACTCATGAAAAAAATCCAAAAAGTATCCAAAAAATGTTATCCAAAAAGATTTTGCCAAAATTGTCTTACCAAAACCGTGTTATCAAAAAGTGTGCTCCCCCTGAGCTGATGGTGTCTTTCTTCTGATCATTTTTCTCATTTACACTACTCCCCTTTTGACATCAATGGCAAAGTTTGACAAAGTGTCAACTAAGTGCAGTTTCAGCTTGATCCTTGTAACACGTTGGTTACAATCTGGAAAAGGTTTGTCAATACAAAATTCATGCTCTCAATGAACCTTTCACTGTCCTTCAAATCTGCCTCTGTTATTTGAATTGTACTGGTGAGGTGATTCATTTTCTCTTCTGGTGTCTTTAGTCTTTGAACAAGTTCCTCTAAGATCTCTTTTCTCAAAGAGATGAGGTAGCCCAATTTGGGACTGAGTTTGCATTTAAGATCTTTTGCCTTTCATTTTACTCTTTCCTTCTCTTTTTCAAAATTTTAAATTTTCTCCTCAAAACCCGCTATTTCTTGCTCTATAACTGATAATGGTTTAGATGAATCAATGAAATTGTCAGCTATATCTTTTATTTCTTTCTGCATCTTATTGATCTCCTTGTGTATATCTACTGTCAAGGTATTAGTCTTACATGTGTCTCTATACAACTCCTTAAACTCCTTTATTGTTTTGCTTAGTCCCGGTAAAAGGGTATCAATGTGTCCCATGCACTTCTTTATTTTCTCATCAAAGAATTTATGTTTTTCTTTATCCAATTTCTCTTTAAATGTCTCCTCATTAATCTGATTAACTATCAAAATGTTATCAACGATTTACTTAGACAATGTGTCTAGCTGATTTAAAGAATCTTTATTTTCCACATTGCACTTGGGTGCTATCAATTTTAGAATAGGAATTGTATCATCAATAGCCTTATATTGTTGTGCAGTACATTCTATGATTTTCTTAATGGAATCTAATAATACCTCTATCACATTTTTTGGTTTGAATTTTGTCATGGAAGAACCAAATGATTGTCCAATTACCTTAACAATCTGCATTTCGCTAGTGTGAGTAGCCTCTTTGCTTGTATTGACCTCTGGTAGGTTAGTTTGTGTTTGCATTTCTACTAGCAAAGGCTTGGGTTTCTCAATTGTTGCCGGTGGCATTGTCTCTGCATGAACCTATAGCTCAACCTTTTTTTGTTCCCGTTTCTCAACCTATGGCTTAGTGGGTTTCATTCTACTCTCTACTGCTAGTTTTTCTGATGAATTCTTAGTATTCACTGTCAGTTTCTCAGTATGCACCTCTGTATTGTGCACTGCTGATATCTCAACTGGTTTCAATGTGTTGTTAGCCGATTGTTCTAGATGAGTGAATTTAGCAATGTTTGTATCGGTTACTATTCTAGTAGACAGGGGATCAACTGATTGTTCAATTTGTGTCTCAACCCTAATCTCAACATTAGCTGTCGGTGGCTTAGTAGCCACATCTTTCTTCTTATCTTTAGTGGTCTCTTTATCAACCACAATATTTACTTCTTGGGTGTCTATGTTCATAGTGTACAAAATTTCAGACTCAGGATTTGTATCCTCATGAGGAGTCTCCATACTCTTTGTTGTCGGTTGTTTGTCAATAGTATGTACCGGTGGAGTATCAGAAGGAGGTGGGGGAGGGTTATCAATTATATTTAGGCTTGGAGGTCCACCTACCTTACTTTTCCCCTTATCCTTGTCCTTTTGGTAGACTCAGATGGTTTTAGGTCTGTTGTTCTCAAAATCTGATTCACTTTAAAATCCTTATAGTGATATGATAAAATTCTGTATGCAGAAGAGAGATTAAAGACAAGGAAACTTTCAAGACAACATATGACAAGGTTTGATTAACCTTCTACATTTCGAACTTATCCAAAATTCAGGCGGGTATACCTTTGTGAACTGAATTCACACTTTTAAAAGACAAATCCACAGTAAACCAGTCCGAAAACCAATGGATTTTATCACCTTAAAACCAACTGAAAGAAAGAAATAAAACTTGTACTCATGTTTAGTATTGACCTACAAGATATATAATAGGCAACCTTGATCTACACCAGTGCTTTATCCAAGGTCACAGAGTCATCTAAGTTCAAACAATACTTCCACAATAAAATATCTCTACATATCCCATCAGTTTGGCTTCTGCAGATCCCTATACATGCCTGACACACATAAGAATTTATTCATACGAAACTAAACTGTGTTCATCAAAATTCAAAATATCCCACCAAGAATTTACTAGTAAAAATGATTTCCTGCATATTTATTTCCTCTCCTGAAGAGAAAAACTAAGAAACATATTTACTGAAAATTGCCTTGCAACCCATATTCAAAAGGAATAACTCTAGATTACTTAGAATGAAACAGTAAACATTTGCAAACATACTTGAAGACAACACAAAGTTTAAACTCAAAACCAATGGTCTGTGTATTGATATTTCTTCTGAAAGTATTACAAAAACATTCAACTATTCCCCATCAAAACTTGAAAAAAGCTCAGATAAATTTCTGTAGCATTTTCTTACAATTCCTTGCGATCCCTTTTTTACTAGTCCTTGTATCCATTTATAACAATATGGATGCACACATAGCTTCGGACTTTCCTAGGAGAGTTTGTTACAATCATTACTTCTTAAGAAGAAGTTAGAAAACCTTTTACAAATGCGGTTACAAGTCTCTTTCAACATCCGCGACTTCTTCCTCTTGTTGTTCTGTTGTAACTTTTTCTAACTGCTCCACATCAAGCACTGCATACTTTTCTGTCCATTCCTGATACACCTCATCAATAGGCCATGAGAAGTTAATTACTTTTGGTTTTGTCTTGGCTAATCTTTTCCAAGAATTCCTCATTTTATTGACCTTTGAATTGAGGAAACCATAATGAGATTTGATTTTCTTAATCTCCTCAATTGTTTTGACAAATATGGAGGCATCCTCTGATTTAACAATTCCTTTAATTCTAAGTGACAATTTGGCTTCCAATTCCTTAAGCCATATTTGTTTGTCCTTTAATTGGGTTGGGCTGACAAAACCTCCTCGGAGTAATTCAAAAACTTGATCAGTGTACTCTTTCTTGTACAAGTTGATCTTTCTATCTGCATTATCTACTCCTTCTGCCAACTTTACTAGATCCTTTGTCATATCATTGGTGGATTTTATAATGGGGTCTGCCCCTGCCTCATCATAGCATACACAAATCAGTTCTATATCCTGCTGTCCGGGTCTCCATTTATCAAAAATAGGCATTAATACAGTCTTGTCCCCATTTAACTCATTCCACATTTCCAAAATCTTACTCATGTTGTTATACATTAGTGAAGACCCTATAGTGTCAGCAAAACTCAAAATTGTAGCCTTTACTCTATCTTCATATTTCTTTGCATATAGGGCCCGATCTTGTTTTCAATTCTCCAACTAATGGGGAGTGATCTCAATCAACTAAGAACTAGAAGGTGTTGGAGATGGTGGGAACTCAATAATGGGGCTCATAGGAGGAGGTCTTGCAGGAGAAGAGGAGATCATCAATGTTGAGGACTCACCTTGATGGTATTGTCCTGCCAACTAGGTTTGTAGCTTTGCGATGATGCTATCTTTACCCATTACCTCTTCCTTGGCACTGTTGTAAGCTTTCAGAATTATCTCCAACTTAACTTGGAGATTTGCCTTTTCCTTAGCCTCTCTTTCTACTACTGCAACAGTAAACTTTGCAGTCTCTAGGACAGTGCTAGCAGCTTCCACTACCCCAATGCTCTACACTCTTTTCACTATCATTCCTCCAAGGTATTTTGACCCTAGGGTGTCCTTATTCCTCTTATTTTCATCTCTTTTAAGAGAACACATGACCAGTGCAGCAATATCTTTGCTGAAAGTGACTCCCTCCATAGGTTTGGTCTCCTTTCTTACTGCCTCTAGAAATAAGGCATCTGCTATGTCCCATTCGGGGAGAATGAGTACCCTAGCTTGTGCTACCATGTCTCATCGTTTCTCAGGAGTGATGGTCTTAAACTCATCAACCATTTCTTGCTTTATCTCTTCCTCCACCATAGCTGGATCCTTATGGGGCTGCTCACCTTTCCTCTTTTCACACCTAGCATTAAATTATCAATATTTTGCTTCCACACATATTGCATGAAAGCTCCTGATGTGACAAAGTTATTATCAGCCAAGAAATCCTCATTGGCTTGTTTGATCTCAGGATCCAACTCCTAGCCTTTGAAGTCATTAGTAGTGATGTTCATCTCAGCGGTAAGGGGCTCTTCTGGCATTAATTCCTTTCCCTTTGCTGTCACATTAGTTGACATTGTCAACTGTTCTAGGAAATCATCACAGATAGCCCTCTCCTGGTAATTAACCTTTCTTGAGAATTCTCTTTTAGGTGCCATCTTAAACAACTATGCAAGCAATTTAATTACTACCCCAAACTGTTCTATAATAAATCAAAACCTCTATTAAAACACACTGTCAAGTAATTGCCAAGCAGGAGTACAAGAGAACCTATTTTTTTCTTGAAGGAATCTGCTCTGCAACTGAAGAAATTTTCCCTGCAAATGCTTATCTGCAACAACTTTTCAAAATGATGCCTTCATTCAATTGATCCGAGATCATATATGGTAGTCAGGCTCTTAACTGCGACATTGATACCACATGCTTCGACCATCTTTTCAGAATTGAATTCATAGAAGAATTTGAAAATTTCACTGCAATGGGTCAGAACATACTTGTATATTTTCTTTTCGCTCTTTTGCCATTTCGTAGAGCATAACATCCTAACAATTTTGCCAAATGAAATCACACCAGTCGTCCGATTAGATGAGACTTGATAAGTCTTTACACTATTTTAACCTCTTTGCCTTTGTATTGGGCCCTACCTCTTTTCGCCATTTTGCAAGCTTTATCCTGCGAGCACTTTCCTTTCATGAAGCTATGCCAAGCATTAGATGGAACTCTAACCACCCAGACTTTAAATCCTACCGGGACCATCAACTTTTTCACTAACTACACCTCATCTTGACGGCTAACAGTTTTTTGCTATTTTGCAGAGGTTAATCTGCTTACATCTTTGGGCCACGAAAAAATGAGAAGGATTGGATCAATCTTGAGATGACCATCCTTTAAGTGAGACCTTTATCCAGACATTGCTTACCCTGCTTATTCACCGGGTAAAAAATGCCATATGGCACTCGGCCATTAGCCCTGGAAAACTCTTCAGGTTTAGTTCAGAGTCAACCACATGTCTTACTTCCTGCATAACCACTAGTTACACCTTGATGGGCCCTTAATCACCTTTTCAAACTACCTGTCAGTCGACACATCACCATCAACCTTTACAAGAAGTAACAGCTGTCCCTCCATGTCATGCCGGGAAGAACCTTTCTTTCTTTTTCACCATTTCATGGACCTTAATCCTTAATTGATTTGTAGCCACAAAACAAGAAGAACCCTTGGATCAAAATAGAGTTGATCCTCTTTTACCTTTATTCTTTATCTGTTCTTTGGGCCCACTAGCTCTTTCGCCATTTCGCAGACCTTAAAACACTAGCATCTTACCTTCACGAACACACGCAGACTATTAGATTATATCAGACTTGCTTGATTCTTAACAACCTACTTGAATCCAACAGACATGGATTGTCTGATTCAGCTTTATCCACCTGGTGTCTAGTCATTTCCGAACTGACATGTCAACTTTTTATTCGCTGAGAGATAACATCGGGATCCACCTCATCCTTGCCACTTGTATCTGCCAGGTCACTTCTTATCCAGTAGTATAACTCATGTTCTTGGACCCACCCTTTAGTCCTTAGATCTAATTTGCTGACCACTTTCATTTTCGGCCACGTGTCATTATCTTACTTTCCATCTCAACTAGCTGGACTGCTTGCTTGAAACACCATGTCATTTCACTGTTTCGCGAAAGCTATCTTTCAAGCATCTTTCTCATACGAAACTGAGCTAGCTATTAGATCTTGAGGACCTGTGCATCTGGTATGCTTCTTATGAACCTCTTTTGCCTGGGCCCAAAAACCTTTCGTTGTTTCACAGAGCATAACATGTGAGCATTTATGAACCACAAAACAATGCGAGCCGTCGCTTTCTTTTGAACTTGATCACCTTTTAGCCATGGGAAAGTCTTCACCGCTTTTGTCCCACCAAACCTTTTCTCCATTTCGTGAAAGGTAATTTACTCACTCATTTCGGCTGCGAATCAACACCAGCCGTTAGATCTAAAGAGAGATGGAGTCTTGTTAAACTAGATCCAATGCACATAGTCGAACATGCCTTTTCCTTTCACTATTTTGCATAGATTAACACACCTGCAACTTCGCCTAATGAAATAGCAAAAGTCGTAGATTCATGTGGAAGTTGCATGAAACTTACTAGACCCAACAATATTAGAAGGAAAAAGACATAAGGCATAGATTTTCTACAATTATTTAATGACCGCCTAGGTAAATAACAAGGGGGGACACTTCACACGACCCCAAGACGCATTACTTAAGTGAATAAAGTAACACAAGAATAGAAACCAGAGGGTTTTGATCAGACATTTGAGCAATTTAAAAAAGTAAAAACCCTTAACCCTTAAAGACCTAAAATAGATTTGAAGTAGTTAATAGCATACCTGACTCAAAATTTCAAAAACCTAGCCAATCATGGGAAAAGAAAACCCATTTCTTAAATAGTGATAACAACGGCTCTAACTGGGGATGGTTGATCGCAAGGTCAACACAAGAAACTTAGGAAACTCTGGAGAAATAGACCAAAATGCAGACCCAAACAAAAACAACAGGAAGCAAAAAAAATATATACAAACAAAGGACCCACTGTGCATGGACTTTAAGAGAAATAGTTTTTCAAGAATTGTCCTTGCATTGGAAATTCCTGTACTTCATCATTCATATTTTTCATAAAATAATAATCCTTTCCATTTACATCACAGACCACAAAAGGGCCAACCGATAATGATTCAAATTTCTTATGTTTTCCTTTGTCCTGCCCTCTCACATTCCACTGAAGAACAATATCATCAATTTGAAACTTCCTTAATGATGTCCTTTTATCAAAAAGGTTTCTGGACTACAATTGGATCTTCAGATTTCTCTTATGAGCTAGAGTTCTAATCTCTTCCACTTCCACTATTTGAATCATTCGGTTTCCCATAGGTTCAGATAGCTCCATGTCTAGCTAGAAGAAGATTCTTTACTGGTAGTCTAGCTTGTGTACCATAAACTAGTTCAAAAGGTGACATTCCAATGGCCTTCTTGACTATTATCTTGTCAGCCCACAAGGCTAATTTCAACTTTTGATCCCAAGACCTCTTGTTCTCTTCCAGGATTTTCTTGATGATGTTCAAGAGGCCTTTATTACTAGATTCAGCTTGTCCATTTCCCTGAGGGTGATAGGGTGAAGAGTAAGACATGATTATTCCATGACTGGTACAAAATCCAACAAACTCTTCTGGCCTGAAACTCATGGCATTATCCATTACTAATTTTGCAGGTATTCCAAATCTAGTTATAACATTATCCATCAGGAAGTCATTGACAACCTTACTCGTAGCTCTTCTTGTGGGAATAGCTTCAATCCATTTAGTAAAATAATCAGTGGCTACTATGATCCATCTATGACCTCTACCTGATCTCTCAACAATTTCTCCAATAAAATCAATGCCCCATTGGACAAAAGGGGCTTCCACTGTGACTGGATTTAGGGGTAAAGCTTCTTCATACTTCAATTTGGATGAAATTTTTTGACATGGGTCACATTTCTGGACATGTTTATGAGCATCCTTGAATAAGGTAGGCCAATAGTACCCAACTCAAACTATCTTACCAGCAGTTGTCTTAGCAGAGTAATGGCCTCCACATACTCCAACATGCCTTTCAATCAACACCTTTTTAGCTTGGAATTCATCCAAACACATTAGCAGTTCTCCATCTCTTTTTCTCCAAAATAGATCACCTTGAATGAGAACATATTTTTGTGACTTAAGTTTTAGAGTTCTTCTCTGATTATGTGTCATTCCTTCTTAAAATGTAGCATCCCTTAAAAATCGGGCTATCTCTGAGTACCAAGGTTGCCTTTCAATACTAGTGACTGAAGTACTTTTGATTTCAACATTATGTATCTCAACATTTAGAATATTAGATTCAGTCATGAGCTTGGCCAGACCTAAGCCTCTCACCAATTTGGTGATCTTTATTTCCAAGTCAAATTCTTGGATTCTATTAATCTATCTACACCTTTTTCTTATAACCTCAGATTGGGATAAAATATCCTTGACTACAACATGTGGGACATAAGTAGTAATTTTTGCATTCACAAGGTATGGCCTGAAAGCCTTGACAGCTTTAACTAAAGCATAAGCATGTTTCTCCATGGTTTCATACTTCAATTTTTCTACTTGCAAAGATTTGCTATAGAAAGTTATGGGATGTTCATATCCCTCATCATCTTTTTGTAATAACACTGCAGCTACTGTATGGTATGAAGCAAAAGAGAATAGAGAAAAGGGCTTACTGTAATCAGGAGATTCCAACACTGGTGCTTCCTGAATGGCCTTTTTAATTTCAGCAAAAGCCTTTGAGGCTTCTTGATCCCAACAAAACCTGGTATCCTTCTTGAGCAACTTGACAATGGGTTTCACTATCTCTACAAAGTTCGCAATGAATCTTCTAACAAAATTTACTTTGCCTAAAAAGGATTGAATACCTTTAACATTCTTTGGTTTAGGCACTTTGTTTATTGCTTCAATTCTTTCAAGGTCTATTCTTACCCCTTCCTTGGAAACAATATGCCCCAATAATTTTCCTTCAGTGACCCCAAAATGACACTTCTTGGGATTTAATGACACACCAAATTCCAAAGCCTTATTGAATACCTTTTCCAAATGTCCATAGTGGTCATCGGCCTTTTTAGAGAAGCAAGTTAAATCATCTTGATAAACCACCATGATGATATTGATGAATTCTTTGAAGGCTACATCCATAGCTCTCTGAAATGTAGCTCCAACATTTTTTAATCCAAATGGCATTCTTACATAGACATATGTTCCCCATGGAGTAGTGAAAGCAGTTTTGAACTATTCAGATTCCCTCACTAACACTTGATTGTATCCTGAAAAACCATCCATCATGGACAAAAGATCACAACTTGTTACTCTCTATAGCATAGCTTCCATATTGGGGGAAGAGTAGTTGTCTTTTAAAGAAGAAACATTCAAATTTCTAAAATCCACACACAATCTAATATCCCCATTTTTCTTTCTCACTGGGACCAAATTGGAGACCCATGAAGAATGTCTTCTAGGTTTGATAATCCCCCCTTCTCTTAACTTAGTCAATTCTTGTTGCATCTTAGTTTCTAACAGGGGATTAATAGGTCTTTGCTTCTGTCTAAAAGGCTTAGCATCTGGAAGTAAAGGAACTTCATGCTGAAAAAGGTCTTGTCTATACGCCTTTAGGTCTTCATAAGACCAAGCAAAAACATGTTTATATATTTTCAATAAATTAATAAGATTAGTTCTGACATGAGGGGGTAATTTCTTCCCAATGTATACTAACTTAGGGGATGATTCAGTCTCCAAGTTTACCTCCTACAACTCTTCTAACTTGGTGGTAGACTGCTAATGTAAGTGACTATCATTGTAACTGAACATGCTCTCTAGCTCTACCAACCCTTTAGGTATCTCATTTGTTTCCAACTGGACCAAGTCATTTCCAAACATTGTTTCCTTATTATCAACCACCTCCAACAATGCATTTCAATCAATCTTATGTCCATCATAATCATCAATACATTGAATGAACCTAAGAATATCTTCATCATCATCAAAAACTTGCCAATTATACACATTATCAGGGATGGCAGGCCTAGATTTTATTTCCACTGTGGAGATGCGGGTTAGTGTTGCATCATTATTTTTCAGTGCAACATTAGCTAGAAAGTCTGCCATAATATTCTTTGAACTCTCTATCCAATTAATAGAAAATGCACTAAAATGCTCAATGACATCCCAAACTGCATGTTTATACCTCTTTAATCTATCATTTTTGGATGCATATTTGGATCTTACCTGAGAGACAACTAATTCTGAGTCCCCTAAAACTTTCAACAGTTGGATTCCATGCCTTTTTGTAACTTCAAGCCCCAATAATAGGGCTTCATACTCTGTAGTATTATTTGTGCACTAGAAAGCTAGTAAGAAGGAATACTTAAAAGTTATACCTAATGGAGATACAAAAAGAACCCCTGCTCCAGATCCTTCTTTGGAGCAAGCTCCATCAAAATACATCTACCATAAACCATGCTGTTGTGATTCTAGCTCGACTACAATGGGGTCGGTGTTCTTCAACTGAGGTAAAATTGGTTGTAGTCTGAAATTATCAAGATCTACATCAATCATACAATTGAGCATACTAGGATCTACATTTTCAATTATCCTAGGACACGTGATTCTCTATACAACTTGACCTGATTCCCATTGATTGGGATAGTAGCATAAGATAAATCTAGTTGGACATTTCCTCCTACTACTGCTACCCATTTCTTGGACAACAACATACCATAATGGGGTTTAGTGTCAATAACAATAACATCCATTTTATAAGTTGCCTTAGGGGATGCTGCTATTTTGACTTCAACATCTCTCATTGTACCTATCACAGGTACTTCCCTATTATTCATAGCATAACATTTTCCATATACAATGGTTACTGATAGTCCTAATTCTTTCATAACACCATAGGGCATTACATTAGCAACAGCTCCTGAATCTATCATGCAGTTTTTTATCAGCTGGTTATTCACTAACAAAGTAACATAAAAGGATCTACCTGTGAAGGCTCTTGAGTAATAGTTGTTCCAACATAAACCTTTGGGGTTTGGAGTTCCTGATCCTTTCCATTTTTAACTGAACTAGTGGGTAGGACTGTGTCATTGTCAGATATATTAGAAAACAAAGACAAAGCTACATCCCTATGTTCTTTTATTTTCAGTAATTCTATTAATGGGATGGTAACTTTCATTTGTGTAAGAGCTTGAGCCATGTCAAATGTGGAACTACTACTTAATTCAGTATTAGCTCTAACTCTTTGTGCCTTAATCTGACTTGTCCTTTTTGCCATGGTAGCTCCTTGTATATCAATAGTACTTTTATCATCTGTACTCTTGGGTACATCTTTAACCTCTTCCTTCTTTTCTTGACCAATTTTAGGAAAAGTAGCACTACTTGTAGTCTTTTTTTGAAAAACCTCTTTTATAAACATTGAACCGGGCTCACCTTGATCAGTGTCCTTCTTGGTGCTCCTTAAGTTGTAATTGTGTTTTGCTTTAGCAATAGCAGCTTTCGTGTGATTTTTAACTTCTTCCTCACTAGGTCTTCTAAGATGAACTTCTTCATCTTCAATTGTTACCACATTCAAGGTAGGATGCCAGTCTAGTGTTAGTTGTCCTTGAACAAACTTTTCATTATCCAACACATCACTACATTCACTTTGTACAGATTCCTCATCTCTCTCTATAATAGTCTCAAACATGTTAATGTCAGGCTCAGCTTCTTGTCTCATGGATTCTTCAAGGGCTTGAGCTACTGCACACTAATGAGGAGAATACGGCCCATCACAAGCAATACACCAAGGAATATTTTCTATATAATGGACATTTTTCCCTTTTAAGGGATCTGGGGTATCCTGATTCTGAGAAATTTTAGGCTTCTCATTTTGGGCTTTCCCATCTTTCTAGTTGGTATTATAAGGCATGTCATGCAGTCTAGGGGGTCTATCTTGCGAGTTATAATGAGGCTTATCATTTTTGTTTACCTTGGTAGTCAGATCCTTCATAGCAATGACCAACTTTTCTATCTTGTCTTCCTACTTAGCAACTTTGCTAGGTTGTTGTTTTGTTTCTTGCCATAACCTACCATCTATTCTCCTTCCTAACTTCCTAGATGCTTTTATATTGCTTTCCAAATTAATGGCAATTTTAAATGCATCCCTCAGGTTATGTGGATTTTTATCCCTTAAGATATAGGCCATTTTAGAATCAAATGCATTATAATAGGTATTCAGACACATGTTATCATCTAACCTCATCACTTGATACAATCTATGCATGGCCTTTTGAAATCTAGCATTAAAATCAGTGACCATTTCATTATCAGACTTTCTAATGTTATTAAATTCATTGAGCATGAAGCTCACATTTGTTTTGTCACCGTATTGTTCTTGAAAACAATTCTTAAAGTCCTCCCATGACCCAATGCTATTAACTGGAAGACCTCTATACCAATCTCTTGCATCGTCAACCAGGGACTGAACAAACAATTTCATTATAACATCTTCATCCATTATCTCATAATCATTTATTAGGTCACCAAAAGATTTTCAATGTTCCTCAGCACTAATTGCATTATTTCAAGTAAACTTATGGAGTCTATCCCTTAACTCAGTAGGAACATGGTTGGGATATCCTGGGATCCCATCAAAGAACAATTGTCTATACTACTCCAAATTGATAGGTCTCCTTTGAAAAGGGTTAGCAACATTATTGTTTCCCATGTTCATTCTGACTTTTGGAATTGGGGATTGAGATATTTGGCTATGTTGATTGTTCATAGGGATTTGACTCACTAATGTTGTATTAGAAGGCATGGTAGGTTTAATTTTAACCGGGGGGAGGGAAATTTGCTGAGGATCAGGCTTACTAAGATCTTCTGATGGAAAAATGATAGGGGGAGCTTTTAGGTAACTAATTTTTCTTTTAACTTCCTGATTAGGTGCTTCCAACTCAGCTTTCTCTAGCTCCATTTGTAGATCCTCCTTTTCCTTCCTCATTCCTTCCATCTCTCTCTCATGTGCTGATAGCCTATGAGAAATCTCCTTTGTATTTCTAGATCCAGTTCCATCATCCACCCATTTCTGCTTCCCTTTATCAACATTTTTCCTAGGAGGCTGTGAATCACTAAGCACTTCCCTGTTTGGTTGGACTACTGACCTATATGCTGGCTTGGCTTTAGGGATTAGAATCTCTCAGATCACAAGGCCTTCTTCATCACTCTTTTCTTTTTCCTTAGCCAACATTTCAAGATCAACTATCCGTCTAAGAAGCCTATCTCTCTCCATTAGTTTTGCTTTGACTTCCTTCTCCTTATTTGCTTCCTTTTGGGCTCTTAAAGAGATTAAGTGGTGAACCCTCCTATTTAAATCTTCTATTTCTTGTGACACTTCATCTTCATCAGGGAAATTCTCCTCATAGTCAGATATATTTACTTGATCTATATCAATCAAGCTGATATTTCCATCAATTGTTCTAGGAATAGAATGTTTGATTGCATTTGAACTAATCCTATCTCTCACAGACACACTAACATGAGATATATCTTGATTTAAAGCACGAGCATTATCTATATTTCCAGACAATCCATAAAGGAAACCTAATATATCATGTTCAGATTCTCTAGAAGAAGAATTGGATTTTGCATAAACAGGTCGATCAAGTATCTTACCGGTATTGTTATTTTTCTGCACCCAAGCAACATTTGATGGTTCGTGAAGCACTGATCTCTTCTGACCTCTTCGTGACTATTCATGCAACCCTTCCTGCAAAGTTTCATGAGGATGCTTCTTCATGAACGGTCTAGTGTTTTTTCCTCCTTGCATTATGTTTGTCTTCCTTTTAGAATTATTTGTGTTTCACAAGGACTGGTTCCAAGATAACAGAGTTGCCACTGACAAGACTATGGGAATTATGAAAAAAAGCTTAGAATAAAACATTGCAAAACTTCAGACCAAATCAAATATCCAAATAAAATAGAGGGAACTTCCAAAAAGAGACTTCTAGACACCATTGCTATATTCACTAAAGCACCAATCTATTCCATGAACACACAATGATTTTTCCTTATAAATCTAAGCACAAATCTGCATCTGGATCCTTGTTGTGACTCTCCCCAGCAGAGTCGCCACTTTTGTTGTTCTCAAAATCTGATTCACTTTAAAATCCTTATAGTGATATGATAACTCTGTATGCAGAAGAGAGATTAAAGAGAAGGAAAATTTTAGGACAACATATGACAAGGTTTGATTAACCTTCTACACTTCAAACTTATCCAAAGTTCAGGTGGGTATACCTTTGTGAACTGAATTCACACTTTTAAAAGACAAATCCACAGTAAACCAGTCTGAAAACCAATGGATTTTATCACCTTAAAACCAACTGAAACAAAGAAATAAAACTTGTACTCATGTTTAGTATTGACCTACAAGATATGTAATAGACAACCTTGATCTGCACCAATGCTTTATCCAAGGTCACAGAGTCATCTAAGTTAAAACAATACTTCCACAATCAAATATCTCTACATATCCCATCAGTTTGGCTTCTGCAGATCCCTATACATGCCTGACACACATAAGAATTTATTCATACCAAACAAAACTGTGTTCATCAAAATTCAAAATATCCCACCAAGAATTTACTGGTAAAAATGATTTCCTGCGTATTTAATTCCCCTCCTGAAGAGAAAAGCTAAGAAACATATTTACTAAAAATTGCCTTGCAACCCATATTCAAAAGGAATAACCCTAGGTTACTCAGAATGAAACAGTAAACATCTGCAAACATACCTCCAGACAACACAAAGTTTAAACTCAAAACTAATGGTCTATGTATTGATATTTCTTCTGAAAGTATTACAAAAACATTCGACTATTCTCCATCAAAACTTGAAAAAAGCTCAGATAAATTTCCGTAGCGTATTCTTACAATTCCTTGCGATCCCTTTTTTACTAGTCCTGGTATCCATTTATAACAATATGGATGCACACATAGCTTCGGACTTTCCTAGGAGAGTTTGTTACAATCATTAGTTCTTAAGAAGAAGTTACAAAACCTTTTACAAATGCACTTACAAGTCTTTTTCAACATCTGCGGCTTCTTCCTCTTATTGTTCTGTTGCAACATTTTCTAATTGCTCTACATCAAGAACTGCATACTTTTTTGTCCATTCCTGATACACCTCATCAGCAGGCCATGAGAGGTTAATTACTTTTGCTTTTGTCTTGGCTAATCTTTTCCAAGAATTCCTCATTTTATTGACCTCTAAATTCAGGAAACCATAATGAGATTTGATTTTCTCAATCTCCTCAATTGTTTTGAAAAATATGGAGGCATCCTCTAATTTAACAATTCCTTTTATTCTAAGTGACAATTTGGCTTCCAATTCCTTAAGCCATATTTGTTTGTCCTTTAATTGGGTTGGGCTGACAGAACCTCCTGGGAGTAATTCAAAAACTTGATCAGTGTACTCTTTCTTGTACAAGTTGATCTTTCTATCTGCATTATCTACTCTATCTGCATTATCTACCCCTGCCTCATCATAGGATACACAAATTAGTTCTATATCCCGCTCTTTGGGTCTCCATTTATCAAAAATAGGCATTAATACAACATTTTCCCCATTTAACTCATTCCACATTTCCAAAATCTTAGTCATGTTGTTATACATTAGTGAAGACCCTATAGTGTTAGCAAAACTTAAAAGTGTAGCCTTTACTCTTTCTTCATATTTCTCTGCATATAGGGCCTGAGCCTGTTTTATATTCTCCAACTCATGGGGAGTGATCTCAATCAACTAAGAACTAGAAGGTGCTGGAGATGGTGGGAACTCAATAATGGGGCTGGTAGGTGGAGGTCTTGGAAAAGAAGGGGAGATCATCAGTGTTGACGACTCACCTTGATGGTATTGTCCTGCCAACTGGCTTTGTAGCTTGGCGATGATGCTATCTTTACCCCGTATCTCTTCCTTGGCACTATTGTAAGCTTTCAGAATTGTCTCCAACTTAACTTGGAGATCTACCTTTTCCTTAGCCTCTCTTTCTGCTACTGCAACAATAAAATTGTACTCTCTAGCATAGTCCTAGCAGCTTCCACTACCCCAGTGCTCTACACTCTTTTCACTATCATTCCTCCAAGGTAACTTGACCCTGGGGTGTCCTTATTCCTCTTATTTTCATCTCTTTTAAGAGACCACATGACTAGTGCAGCAATATCTTTGCTGAAAGTGACTCCCTCCAGAGGTTTGGTCTCCTTTCTTAGTGCCTCTAGAACTAAGGCATCTGCTATGTCCCATTCGGGGAGAATGAGTACCCCAGCTTGTGCTACCATGTCTCTTCCCTGCTTGGGAGTGATGGTCTTAAACTGATCAACCATTTCTTGCTTCATCTCTTCCTCCACCACAGCTAGATCCTTGTGGGGCTACTCACCTTTCCTCTTTTCACACCTAGCATTAAATTTATCAATGTTCTGCTTCCACACAAATTGCATGAAAGCTCCTGATGTGACAAAGTTATTATGAGCCAAGAAATCCTCACTGGTTTGTTTGATCTCAGGATCCCACTCTTGGCCTTTGAACTCATTACTAGTGATGTTCATCTCAGCAGTAAGGGGCTCTTCTAGCATTAATTCCTTTACCTTTACTGCCACATTAGTTGACATTGTCAACTGTTCTAGGAAATCGTCACAAATAGCCCTCTCCTAGTAATTAACCTTTCCTGAGAATTCTCTTTTAGGTGCCATCTTAAACAACTATGCAAGCAATTTAAATACTACCCCCAACTATTCTATAATAAATCAAAACCTCAATTAAAACACACTGTCAAGTAATTGCCAAGTAGGAGTACAAGAGAACCTATATTTTGCTTGAAGAAATCCGCTCTGCAACTGAAGAAATTTGCTCTACAAGTGCTTCTCTCCAACAACTTTTCAAAATGATGCCTTCATTCAATTGATCTGAGATCATATACGATAGTCAGGCTCTTAACTGTGACATTGATACTACATGCTTCGGCCGTCCTTTTAGAATTGAATTTATAGAAGAATTTGAAAATTTTGCTCCAACGGGTCAGAACATGTCTTTATATTTTCTTTTTGCTCTTTCACCATTTCGTAGAGCATAACATCCTAGCAATTTTGCCAAATGAAATCACGCCAGCCGTCCGATCAGATGAGACTTGATAGGTCTTTACACTGTTTTAACCTCTTTGCCTTTGCATTAGGCCCTACCTCTTTTCGCCATTTCACAAGCTTTATCCCGCGAGCGCTTTTCTTTCGTGAAGCTACGAGATGGAACTCTAACCACCCGACCTTTAACTCCTACCGGGACTGTCAACTTTTTCACTAACCGCACCTCGTCTTGATGGCTAACAGTTTTTCGCTATTTCACAGAGGTTAATCCACTTACATCTTCAGGCCATGAAACAATGAAAAGCGTTGGATCAATCTTGAGATGACCATCCTTTAAGTGAGACCTTTATCTAGACATTGCTTACCCCGCTTATTCACCAGTTAACAAATGCCATATGGCACTTGGCCATTAGCCTTGGAAAACTCTTCGGGTTTAGTTCAGAGTCAACCATGTGTCTTACTTCCTGTATAACCACTGGTTACACCTTGGTGGGCCCTTAATCACCATTTGAAACTACGTGTCAATCAACACATCACCATGAAGCTTTACAAGAAGTAACAACTATCACTCCACGTCATGCCAAGAAGAACCTTTCTTTCTCTTTCACCATTTTGCGGGCCTTAATCCTCAATTGATTTGCAGCCACGAAGCAACGAGAACCCTTGGATCAAAAAAGAGTTGATCCTCTTTTACCTTTATGCTTTATCTGTTCTTCGGGCCCACTAGCTCTTTCGCCATTTCCCAGACCTTAAAACACTAGCATCTTACCTTCGCGAACACATGTGGACTGTTAGATTATATCAAACTTGCTTGATGCTTAACAACCTACTTGAATCTGGCAGATGTGGATTGTCTGATTCAGCTTTATCAACCTGGCATCTAGTCATTTCTGAACTAACATGTCAACTTTTTATTCGCTAAGAGAAAACATTGGGATCCACCTCATCCTTGCCACCTGTATCTACCAGGTCACTTCTTATCCCATAATATAACTCATCTTCTTGGACCCACCCTTTAGTCCTATGATCCAATTTGCTGACCACTTTGATTTTCAACTAAGTGTCATTATCTTACTTGCCATCTCAACTAGCTAGACTGCTTGCTTGGAACGCCATGTCATTTCACTATTTCGCGAAAGCTATCTTTTGAGAATCTTTCTCCTGCGAAACTGCGCCAGCCATTAGATCTTGAGGACTTGCACATTTGTTATGCTTCTTATGAACCTCTTTTGCCTGGGCCCAAAAACATTTCGCTATTTCGCAGAGCATAACATGTGAGCATCTATCAGCTGCGAAACAATGCAATTCGTCAATTTATTTTGAGCTTGATCGCCTTTTAGCCGTGGGAAAGTCTTCACCACTGGGTCTCGCCAAACCTTTTCACCATTTCACAAAAGATAATTTAATCTCTCATTTCGGCTATGAATCAACGCCAGCTGTTAGATCTAAAGCGAGATGGAGTCTCATTAAACTAGATCCAATGCACATAGTTGAACATGCCTTTTCCTTTCACTATTTCACATAGCTTAACACACCTGCAACTTCATCCAATGAAATAGCAAAAGTCGTAGATTCATCTGAAAGTTGCACAACACTTACTAGACCCGACAAAATTAGAAGGAAAAAGATATAAGTCATAGATTTTCTACAATTATTTAACGACCACCTAGGTAAATAACAAGGGGGGACACTTCACACGACCCCAAGACCCATTACTTAAGTGAATAAAGTAACGTAGGAATAGAAACCAGAGGGTTTTGATCAGACATTTGAGCGATTTATAAAACTAAAAACCCTTAACCCTTAAAGACCTAGAACAGATTTGAAGTAGTTAATAGCATATCTGACTCAAAATTTCAAAAACCTAGCCAATCATGGGAAAAGAAAACCCATTTCTTAAACAATGATAACAAGGTCTTTTTAGTTCTTCTTGTTTCTCCTTTTCAACAAAGAATATATCCCATTGATCTGCAGTTTCTTCAGTGATTTCATTCACTCTACCTGCCATTAGTGCTACATGCCAGTGATCGGTTGAAAATACTATCTGGTTGGCCTCACTGATTAATTCATCTATTCTTTAGAGGAGTTCACTAGGTGAACTACAAGTAATTTTTCTATTTTTATCTTTTTATCTAACTCAACAATAGATACCCTTCTAGCTTCTAGTCTTTTGTATAAATCATTGGGTATATCATCGACAATCTCAAACAAAAATTTCTTGTATATGTCTAAGTGTAAAATTACACTATTCTCTATGCTCTCTTTATCATCATTGGAAAGTGTGTTATACAGCTTGCTGATATTTTTCAATTTTCCATCCTCAGTTATTTCATTTAGAAGTTTGTCCAGTGGAGCAATAGCCTATTTTTCCTTCTTTTTCTTTGGGGTTAACTTCTTAGCTGAAGACCTAACTATCTATTGTTTTTGTCTTGTTCTTCTGGGTGTAGGTGAGGGTGCTAGTGAGGGTTTTCTTTTCCATTCAACCCTTTTGAATTTAGCCAGTATATCACTTTCAGAAGAAGTTGCAACCGGTGAAAGATGAGCTTCCGGTTGAAGTTTTTCTAACTCACTTTCCTTGATACTAGTTTTGTTTAATACATCTTCCTTAATTGCTTTAGCTTGTCTTGTACCTTTCCTCACTATTTGTTCAGTTTTCTTAACTCTTTTTTGAGATTGGATACCACTCTCAATTATTTTTGTATTGCCAAACACTTTCTCAGATGGTTCCTTTGGTGCTTCAAGGAGGGCTTTTGCATAAGTATCAATGATGTTATCATCTGTTTCATATCCCATCTCAATTACCCAAAGAGTTCTAGGGACAACTGCCTCCATCCAGATTTCATCTTTCTTAATTACAAAGCATATCTCTTTTTGATATTTATCAACAATTGCTTGAGACAGCCTTATTCTTGTCTTCATTTGAGCCTTCAGTGCTTGAAAATGTTCATTTATATTTTTCTCTCTGTCTACCTTGTGTTCCAGTTTGATATTTCCATTTACATCACAAATCACAGTCCTATACATGTTCTTGATTTTATCATCTCCTAATTCCTCAATATGACAATGTATGTATATTCTAGGATCCTCTGCATAAACTACTCCCTTAGGTATTTTTGAAAATGCTCCTAGGGTATCATCCTTTTTCCAAATTTTGGGAATAAATTTGAACACGGGTCTAGGATGCTTGATAACCTCAATCACAGTAGGGTTTGCAATAAATTCAGGTGCAGATGAAGAAGCCATAGTTATAAATACCTCAATCTTCCTTTAGGATGAGTGCTTGGATGAACTTCTTCACTTTTTGCTAAGGATGCCTTCACACGATATTTTTGCGCTCTCGAAGATTTGAATGCTCGGTGAATGAAAAAGGAACCAAAATAGTTACTTTATAATGTTATTTTCTTCAACTACCACATTTAATGCCTACCAAATAAGTAAAAAGCTTAACTCATCTGCCAGTGAAGAAGTAATTCAACTTCTCACCATGAACCGATGGTATATTAGGATTTTTTTAAATTTGTTGCCAAACCCCCAAAGGATTTTCCTTTAGTTAGATGAAGAGTCTCTTGTTGGTGGAGTGATACTCTATTCTGGCAGTGGAGGAGTATTCCTATCAACATTCTGATCTGATTTTCTGATTCATTGCTTTGAGAATTATTGCTTTACCTTTCAAGCTGGGTCCTTTGTTATTTGCCGGTGATGTCTTACTTCTACAAAATTTTGCAATATGTGTAATCTTGTTAAAAGCATAACAAGTCACATTGTTTTTCTGAATAACTTTCCCATGTCCTATGATGGTGTGTGTTTTGCATTGATTAGATAAGTGTCCAAATCTTCCACAAACATAACATCTTACATTCATTCTGCAATTTGTGAATTATGACCAACTTTGTTGCATTTAGAACATTGATCGGTGGGTATATTAGTGTTCTAATAATTTCTAGATCTACACTGATTTTCTCTATGACCATAATTGTTACAGTTATAGCATTTCCCATTAAATTTGTAAGCATTAGGTTATCTTACCAGTTTACTATGATCATTATTGTTTGCAGTACTGGAGCTTTCACCAACTTCAAAGCCAAGGCCATTTCATTCACCATTAGGTTTCTGATTCTTTAGCATGTTGTCAATTTCTTCTAAACTTTTCTAGAATTTCTCCTTGTGTTGATTTGTAGTAGCCCATTCATTTTCCAAGAATCCTTTCTCTCTCATGCGTTCAGTCCTCTCATTTTGTTTATGCATCAAATCTATCTTTAACATATCATTTTCATGACTGAGCCTTGTGTTTTCATTTCCAGCATCATTTAGTCTTCTAACCAAGTCATCTTCATTCTTCTTTCTATCTTCAATTTCTTTACAAAATCTCATAGACATATCTTGCATCTCATTCTTCATTGTATTGTTTTCTTGTCTTAGTTTGTTCACTAGATTATTAAGAGTTTCCTTTTCATCATCATTTTGCATCTTTTCACAAAGTTCTATTCTCTTATTCCTTGCAATAGTGATATTTTCTTGAAGTCCTTGAATGATATCCTGTGTAGCATTCAGAACATCTTCAAGTTTGATATTCTTCACCTTTTCTACATCATAGTCTGAAAGAGTTGTTTCCAATTACTTTCTCAAGTTTTCCATCTCTACCAGTGTCAGGATCTTCCTCAAGCTATTAGGCTTTTGAAAATAGAGGACCAGGCTCTGATACCAATTGTTAGGATTCCCAAAGATACTAAGAGGGGGCAACTGAATCAGTATCTAACCCGTATATGAATTTTCTTGACTTATTATATGAAAAGCAATTCAAAACTATGTACTGGTAAGCTAAAATTAATGTAGTAAATAAGAACAATAAACACAACATGAAATACACACCATAACATAGTATTTTTAATGAGGAAACCTAGTGTGGGAAAAACCTCGATGGGATTTGTGACCCACAATATTCGCTTACTGGCCAATAAGGGAATGTTACTGTTTACAATAGGGGCCTGCACATGCAGGAAGGCCAAGTGCCTAAAGCTCATTGTTTAGTTACAAAAGAAGTCTCACTGACTTACAAAAATGGATTATACAAATCCAATGTCATGTACTACTTCAGATCAGCATCTAGTATGCCAGGTTCAGTACCGGTTTAAGCTCTGCAATATTCATAAACCCTTATCCAAAATTTGCCTTACAATTCACATATTAGGTTTGCAATAATCCTTCCATACAAACTTCTCCTAAATGATATACAAGATCTCATACTTATATGAGTCATATTATAATCCACCATGTCGGCTTTACAAAAAGATGTTACAACTAAGTACAAAATACAATTAAACAAAATTCTTGTCAGCCAGGGTGCCGGTAGTCTTTCTTTTTGGTGCCGATGAATTGTATCCTGATGTAGAGTTTGTCGGTGTTGGCACCTGCCGGTATCATATGATTGTAAGGTTTCCATCAATGACAATACCTTGAATCACTTACAATTTCTCATTGGAGTGTGCATTTGCTAACAATTACAAATAACTGGTAACATCTAAGCTATAAGATTATGGTCACTAGTCGGTTACATACATGCTCAATTACATAATCGGTCAACTCCGGACCTCCAAATCCTGTTCTAATTGTTAATCCTAGAGGATCCGATTAATACTGAGAGGGAGGTGAATAAATATTAACAAAAAATAAAACTTTCAACAGTAAAACATACTTATCTTAGATCTGAAAACATTCAACACTTAAACCAATTCTTCATAATAGATTTCCTTATCAAAACATGCAAACTTATGAATCAGATTAGCCATCAATTAAATATCAGATCAACAGATGCTATTACCAATTTATTAACTGATCATAATGCTTCATCAATCATATAATCATCAATACCGATATCCACTTTAAGATCTTTGATAAACAAACATAAACTATCTTAACTAGTTATCAGAAATAAAACATGAACATCACAAGAAAAGCATTCCACACATGAACACCATGATTTTTAGTTGGAAACACACATAGGGAAAAACCACGGTGGGAGTCGGTACCCACAAATATTTTGCACTCTTTCAGAATGTGCCCTATACAGAGCTAAGCCCAGTTAGAAGCTTACAATGATGACCTGTTAGGAGCAGACCCTTTTAGGAGTCACCTGGTTAAGGGATTTACGTCAGCCCTTTTAGAAGCTTTGATCTATTATGATCAACCTCACAAGAGGATTTAGAAATCAGATATTAAGTGACCCTATTAGGGGATTTTACAATATGAGGCTTGTTAGGACCTACATGGTTAAGGGATTTAATTTGTTGTAATTGTTAGAGAACAACAATGAATGATTTATGTATAGCACTCAACTGCTTTCTTGATTAAATCCAATTAAGTTCTAAGTCTTCATCTCACTGGTAGATCTTCTCACACACACTGGTTGGGCTTCACATGCTTCTCAAAATCACTGATACTTCAAAATATCAACTTTACCGACATAAATAACTTTTACAACTAGGTCAGCATGAAAACCCTACAACTTAATATATAGATCATCACACATCTTTACAACTCATTATAAATCATTATAGTGATAATTACAATCAATTAAAAATCAATATTGCTTGTTGAATGATCATAAATCATCACAACAAGTCAATCTCGTACAAAGTCATACCCTTAGCACATTCAACTAAGCACTTTGCACAGTCCCACGAAATTTGTTCTCCAAACACGCCAAAACATCTTTAAAACACATCACGCAGTTTGTGTTTGTTGGTATTCTACACTCTTATGAGAATAGTTGATGTTCTCATAGATGGCAACCATCTAGCAACCAACTGGCAAGTCACCGACAATTGGTTTCTACATGCCTAACATCACAAAATTGATATACCGGTAGACACTGGCACTGGCATTCAGATTACATGGGCAAGAAGCATACTGATACACCAACCAACATGGGATAAAGTTTTGTTTATATGAATTTTTTTGTAATGAAGTTATCTTTTGTAAAGCCGACATGGTATATTGTAAAAGACTTGTATATATGTATGAGATATTATAGGTCATTTTACAAGATATATGAGAGAGAGATATAATATGTGTGATGCGACAATATTATTGTATAAAGTGATGTAGTTGACAGCGAAGGTTTTGGTTCTTGATTGAGCTTAACTCGGTACTGAATTTGGCATGAGAGATGTTGTTTTGAGTACATTGTATTGGATTTGATAATCCATTTTGTAGTCAGTGTGAATCTTTATTGAATAGTGAGCTCTAGGCTATTGGCCTCCCTGCATGTGCAGGCCCCTCATTGTAAGTAGTATTTATCCGTTGGCCAGTGAGTAAATATTGTGGGTGACAAATCCCATCGAGGTTTTTCCCACACTGGGTTTCCTCATTAAAAATATTCTATTATGGTGTGTTTCTATGTTGTCTCTATTATTTTTGTTTATTGCATTAATTCTTATTTACTGGTACATTATTTTGGGATGCAAAGTTATAAATAAGTTTAAATATTCTGCTAACCGGTTAGACACTAATTCACCCCCCGCTCTCAGTGTCTTTGGGACTATCATTGAATCTAACAATGTCGCGTTATCATGAGCATGTGAACTTGATGTAGATCACCGCCAAAACAAAATTCATTACCGGTTAAGATAATTCTTTACCGGTCCTTCAACCCTTTTTAAACCTTGACAAAACTTCATCAGAAATTCAAAACAAACCTTCCAGTAACCATCATAGGATGCGGTTCCAAATACATACTCAAATCCTTCATAAAAGCTTATGTATCAAACCACAAGTCACCAAAAATCACCAATCACCTGATTCCATCAAAACTAATCTTCTTTACCAGTTAAGGTATCCTAATTCATAGTCTCGCTGATAAACTTTATCAAACTATCAAACTCTTACTCCAATAGACCAAATAACTTATCCAAGAAGTCAATCACCGAAAACCAACTGTAAACATCATTAAACATTAGTTGACTCTGGTTGGAATCATCCATCATCATTTCAACCTCATATAATTTATGCCAAATATGCCAAAAATCTCCTCATTTGGCATTGATGGCAACACTAAATATCAACATACTCACTTCATATTTTTATACTATGTTCCAGACCTTCTCTACAACTCTTCTCTCCTCTACTGCACCTCATCTGTCAATTCCACTTTATCTTCTCCTCCTGATCATGTGTCTTCTCTTTATCATATTTCTTCTCCCCCTTTGACAATAATTCCAAAGGTGCATAAGCATCACAAATCATCAAGTATACTACAGCTTCTATCTTCAACATGTCTGAAAACTCATCTAAGTTGTTCCCCCTATGGAGTAGCCTATATCTCATCAATCCAATATGAAAAATAGTCATCAATCCCACAAGATTGATGCATCCTACATTCTAGTTTTGTCTGAGTAGGAGTCTGACCCCTAATTTACCTTTGAGATACTCAAAGGTTGTCTTTGACAATGGCTTTGTGAAAATGTCTGCTAGTTACACTTTTCTTGTCACATACTCCATTCAAACTGGTTTCTCCTGTACTATTTCCCTTAAAAAATAATATTTCAATTCTATGTGCATAGCTCTTGCATGTAGCACAAGATTTTTTGAGATATTAATTGCACTAGTATTATCAGAGTAAATAGTTACTAGTTTAGACATATCAAATCTGAATCCTTCAAGAGCATGTCTCATCCAAATTGCATGCATGCAATTTATTGTTGTTGCAACATAATCTGCCTCTTCTATTGACTAAGAAACAAAAGTTTGCTTCTTACTTGTCTAAGCAACCAATCTGCGTCCAATAAGAAAAGCTCCATCGGTAGTTCTTTTCTGGTCATCTACATTGCCTGCCCAATCTGCATCAGTACAAACACATCCAAAGAAAAAATTCCTTTATCAGAATACCATAAACCATAATCTATTGTGCCTTTGAGGTACTTGAATATCCTTTTCACCGCTACCAAGTTATTCTCCTTGCGATCCTTTTGAAATCTAGCAACCAATCCAACAACATGTGCAAAATCCTATTCGCTATAAACAACATAATGCAAATTACCAATCATAGTTCTTTATTCTTTCTCTTCCATAGATGGCAAGTCATCTTACTTAAACAAATTATGGCCTATACCATCCAATTGCGGGACCTACAATCCAATAAAAAAATTCTCCATGCCAAATATTTTCAATGCCTCTTTGATATACTTACTCTAATAGATAAAAATTCCACAATCCAAATGTAGGACCTACAATCCAATAAAAAAATTAATTTCACCAATAAGAAACATCTCAAATTCCTATTTCACGCTAATACATTTGGCTTAAAATTCCGACGAAGGTCTCCATCAGAGAAGGTATATTGTGACCAAATTTGATTTTTTTTTTAAAAATGCCCAAATTGATCAAAATTCCAACAAGATTTACACATTTGGTTCGATGGAGAAGGCATTACTAATGAAATTTAATTTTTTTGAAAAAAAGTGTCTGCATTCGTCGAAATTCTGATGAACACGGGCATTACTTAAAAAAAACAAAACACCACAATACATTTTAACCCAAAGAAATCCCACGCAAGCTTGGTGTTGATCTCCGACCCTGATCAATGCAAAGCAACCCTGTGTGCGATCTCCTGTGTCGAGTTAGGCATTTTTCACAAAACAACTAAAAGGTTAGGCTCTATTTCTCCAAAATAATCCTAGTGAGAGATCAATGATTCAGTGACAAAGGTTGTTTTCCTTTACGCTTAGTTACTGAGGATAGTGTATCTCTAATGTTTCACATCTAATGAGATGAAAATATTTAAAATCCTCATTGAGGCTTAGGGTTTGGGGTTGCACATTATCGATTTCATTTTGCATTTGAATTTTGGACCTGTCATGTCCGAAGATTGAACTCTGATACAACTCTCCATAACTAATGTTTGAGGATAATGCTTACATTTGATGCCTAATGTTTATAATAATTATCTTTTTGAAAGCTCTCCATTTTTAATCAAGGATCCAGGGTTGAGCTCCTATGGGTTAATTTCTTCAACAAAACTATAATTTCAAAATCCCAATTTTGATGTTAGACAAAAAAACGCTTTGGGTCTTAAAACTGTAATGTGATGTTTAAAGGTTTTCTCATTTGGACCATTAAATCATGATTCAGAATTTAGGGTTCTAAGGGATAAACCTAAAGAGTAAGTTTATTCCTAAATAATAGGGCATGCTTGGATCTAAGATGAAAATAAAGTGAAGAAAAAAGGCACCCTAATAGCTACCAACTCGATCATGAGAAAGAGCAAGGTCCTAATTAAGGATTAAGAAAACCCAAGTGGACAAAAAAATAGGGACAAAACTAAAAACCATCAAACCAAACCAAACCCAAGACAATTAACAAGAAAACAAACAAGAATGGAGAAACAAAAGGGAAAAGAAGAAACCAACTGAACTTTAAGTTCTAAGAATAGGTATTCTACAACTCTTTACATTAATGGAGTAAAGTCTTAATCCAAATCACTTCTACGATAAGGATTTTCAAACATTTGGTTGCAAAGCTCTCAATAGTCATTGCAACATTTGAAATTTTCTATAGTTATTCTTAAAAGGGTTTTTTATGGGTATAGGTATGGGTGTTAGCCTACCACCAACCACCATTCGTGCTATATACTTAGTTTAAGGATTGCAGGTCATAGATAAGCAATACAAAAGACACATCATGGGTGAAGGGTTGTGGTTCCAATGTTCCTATTTTGTAATAGGGACTTGGAATTGTTGACATATAATCCTCAAAGAAATGACATGAAAGAACAACAAGTATCATGCATCGAGGATTCCAATCTTAAACTTTGAAATATTAAATTTTAATGTCCACTCAACAATAGAAAAGGAGAAAATAAAAACAAAAAGGGAGATTGGTGATACTTTGTCTAAAAAGGAAATAATAAAATCCAAAGGCCTCAACTCCAAAAAATGTAGAAAACACAAAAATCATAAAGGGAAAGAGAAAAAAGAGGCCTAGAGGAAAAACCTCTTGAGTGACTTAAAATAAAATGGAGGGGTATCCCCACTTTTCTAAGTGGCATTAAAAGAGCATGAGTGTAAGGCACAAACGTAACTTCATTCAAATATTCTTTTAATGAGTACACCTACCTATGTTAGGGCCCATTTGAGGTAAGATGCCACTCAGCTATTCATTTCTTAGCATTTCTATAATTTACTTTGTCAATTAGTTCATACAGTTCCATACTTCATTATTCCTACAACAACAATTTCGTTTGCATTACATAAATATCTGTAGCAGCAATTTATTATTTACTCTTTACTATCTTTTTTTAAAAAGAATTGTCAATTAAAATTTTTAACGTGCTAGTGGTACTAGTACAACACGCCCTCGGATGCCATGTGGAACACTTTTAACCTAGATCTATGAACCAATGAAGTCATAAATGTGGGACCTTATCACTAGTATTATGATGAGGGTCAAACCCATGAGCACATTGGATCAGAAAAGATACTTGAGTCAACAATCACAATGGCCCAGTGTGGGTTTGAACCTTCGTGGTTACAATGACACCACCACTACTTAACCAACAGACTATGTGAAAACCCTAACTCTTTACTATCTCTTATAATCATTCTAAGCTATGATTTCTATTTATTATGATTATGAAATTATGTTGAGAAAAATTGTGCCTTATTTTTAATAGCTTGTAAATTGTTGTTGCAACTTGTAAACTACTTAACTCTTAGACTATAATAGAACCTATTAATATCATAGTTTACACACAATATTGGTTCCATCTCAAGTTTACGATCTTTGTTGATGACCTAATGTACCCCATATTAGTTCATGGTTTCTTATGAAGATAACATAAATATAATGAGGGTGGGAGGGGAGAAGTGAATCTGTATATCAACAAACTTTTACTTTTCAAAAATTGATTAGATATAATAGTAATACTTCAGAAAGCTTAATCAAGAACACATGCAAGATCTAGCTAGAAATAACACAAAGGAGAACAATATTTATATGGAAACCTGTGTAGGAGAAAACTAGAACAAAATATTACTTATATTAATCTTATTTATGCAAAATTTGTAGGCACCAACCTACTAGAGGTACAAACTATATGATATGAAGCACTGACCTCACCAATATAAAGCAACATCTTCTCTAATATGAGGCACCAAACTCACCAATATGAAGCACCGACTTCACAAATATGAGGAAATAACCTCACCAATATGAAGCATGAACTTCATCAATATGAGACACCCATCTCACAAATATGAAACACCAACTTCACCAATATGAGTCACCAACCTTAAAATTCTACTATAATTCTCTTCTTCAATTTGCTATATTATCTTTCATAAATCTTCTATAAGTTTTTTTGTTCAAACTACTATAGTTTCCCTTTTGAAGTCTTATCATAAATTTCTCAAAAATGATCTTAATTTTCTCTTCAAAATTTATTAATTATCTTCCCATATTCTTCTTATCAAATCTGAGATAACTTTCTTATATAATGCCTTGGTATATATTTGATATGTATACTTCATATGAAACACACTTTTTAATTTCATTCCGAGACACTTTTTACTTTCATTTCCAATCTCTATTTGTATTTGTCTTCTAAGATATGCTTCTTCCCAAAATTCATGTCTGCTCAAATTGGTCACATCTCTTCCATTTCTTAAATCACACCCTTTGTGAAAACTATAGCCTTTAGTGTTTTCTTTCATAAATTGTACCATTTCACTTTTTCTAGTCACTTCTTTTAGTAAACAAGACCATTCAAAACTTTATCGCCGCTTTGTCTATTTTCTTCAATGTGTGCCCATTCAAAACTAGTCATTTTCATATAACAATTTTGACTTAATGAAATTTCTTCTTCGTAATTGGTGTGCCTTCTTTAAAGATAATCACACCTCATTATATGGTAATTGTTGTGTTCTTTTTAATAAGAACACCACCTTTTCAAAGTATAAACACTGCTAAATATTTTGGCTTAGTTAATGATTGTTTTTCAATCGCACCTCTTGACAAATCAAACATACTTTCACCTGCATTATCACTGCAAATTATTTCTTATGAAGTGTCATCTAAGAGATATTAATCAAATTTTCACTTAATTCTTTTCAAATTCTTTTCATGTTCAAATATTATTATCTCTAGTCTCATGGACATTAAAATTGTCTTCTTTTTCTATAATCACTATTTTAAACATTATTATTCATCAGTGCTTTATGTTTTCTCTACCAAACATTGTGTATTTTCTCCTAAACATAAAGTCAGTTGTTCACTTGTTGTTCATTCCATCTTAAATCATTTCTCATAATGATAATAAGCTTCACACCAACCCCTTACATATAACTCTTTGATATGTGTTCTTCGACATTGCCTATAACTGTATGATATAATCCTTGTAAGATATTCTATTAAATATTATCAAATTTGTGGGAAATTCTCAGAAATAGTGTTTTTATCTATTGCTTTGTGTTTGCTAAATTAGCCTCATCTAGGCCTAAAACATTCATTTTAAATATTAGTTGTGGGAAAAGTACAATCCTCGGTAGTTTGGTTCTTTGTCTTTCTATGAAGAAGGATAATTTTAGTATTTTCTAAGTTTTGAGACCCTCTCTAATCTGAGGGTATATAGCTTTGTTTCCTCCTAATGCCTTCTAGTTTGAATTTTCTCATTATTTGCAACCAACTTTCGGTCATTAGACCGTACCTTAATTTTAATTTTTTTTAACCATTGTTATTCCCAACTTTCGATCATTATATATGTAAGATGTGACACTATAGTCACTTACAATAATCTACGACTCAAAACCCTACCAAGTATGATAGAGAAGAAGGCTAAAATAATAAATAAGAGGCTAAAAAAGAGATTCAAAGCATTAAATCACTTTGATAGAGGATTCAAGTTTCTTGATAGTCACAGTAAGGTTAGATACAAGACAAAGACAGTCTATAGTCTGATTGGAGAGTCAACAGAAGGTGTGTATTCATGTATGATATGGTGTCTAGAGTGGATTGAAGTTGTGATACAACTCCTCCCTTCAAGCCTTGTTACTCAAAATGTTGGCATGCAACCACACACCGAGTATGAGGGTTTTACAAGGGTTTAAGTAGTGTAATAAAGACTGTGAACTAAGTCTTGATCTTCAACCGAGTAAAAAATTTGTTGGGCATGAAAAAAATATATCCATCACATGTTTTAATCATAAAAGAGACTACCTTTGGAGGAATATCATAAATTTTAGTTGACTGCTGCTATCAATAACTAAGATTTGTCAAGAATGGCACGAGTTCACTATGTAAAGTAGTGTAAATAGCTTGAATAACCATGAAATAGAAAGGGGTTTCAATGAGTTGAGTATGAATAGTATCCCATGATACCTCCCAACCATTTACTTCATCTACCATCCTCCCATACACCATGCAATTACAGAATCACCCTATCCATGGACTGATACATGTTGATATCAGTTCTTTATCTACCCCAAAACCATGTCAAACCTTCTTGCAAGCAGCTGCTCATGTGGAGTAAGAAATAAGGGATTGCTAATTTTTACATTTTTCTTGCACTAAGTTTACCCTCAGTAGGGTTTTAACTGGTTTTTACAAAAAATGAGATAACTAACATAAATCAGAATGAAACCTTGCAAAACTTAAACCAACATGAACTATATTCAATGTACATTCACTCTCAATAATTTTTTAATCATGAGAATTAACAAAATTTGATGCACAACGTGTGTTTCAGACTGAAAAGTCAGAAAACAAGGCAGAAAACTGAATTTCTTCATGCAAAACTTGCTCTTCAACCAAAAAGTCAATACAATATGGCTTAATTTGACCTAAATAAGCCTTAGGATCTTTAAATTAACTAACATGGTCCAAGAAAATGGCTTTTCAACTTCCTTTTCTTGATTTTTTACATTGTTTGCATTTTTTGGGAAAGTTGCTTAACAACTTTTTTGCAAATTTGATATTTTTTGCAATTTTAGACTAAGTGACCCAAAACTTAAAAGTATTGTTGAAAATTACTTAACTAGGACCTAGAAAACACTTTAGGATCAAAAAAAATCCTAATTTTAACTTTTGACAAATTTTCCTCAGTTGGAGCCAGGCAGGCTAAAACAAGCCCTGCAGCAAAACCTAAATAGTATAAAGTCAAGTAGAAATAAAATCTATAGTGCAACCATTAAAATGTTAATGATCAAAACTTTTGAAGAGGCCCACAAAAGTGTAGAGACAACCCAAGATGATAAAATAGGAAATGATAAATTCCAATTATAGAAATTTGTCAATGTATTCACAATAGTTGTTTAGTATGTTTTTGTTGCATGTTTTTGTGAAGGACACTATGCTGAAGGGAGTGTCAAGTTATCTTTGTAAGGGTTTTTGAGTTGTCAATTAAGGTAGAAGGTTGTTTTCCTAAGAGTAGAATGTTGTTGAAGAGTTTTGAGGCTGGTTTGTGACTTCAAGTGAATTGAGTAGGAAAAGTTATTGTTCTTGGAAGGTTGGTTGAGTCAGAAAGTCGATGTGTATTGAGGCCTGACCATTGAGGGTATTGAGGCAGATTGGGAATAGTGTGCCTTGGTGAAGAAACATGATATGATAATTTTGGTACAGAGGCAAGGGTACAACTCAGTATTTCATATTAGGACAACAACCACATTATTTAGGCAAGTCAAATAAGGTCTCTCCAATGTTTAGGATACACAAGGGCAGAATTAGGAAGTTATTCAACTTGGTAAGGAATGACATAAACTATCCTTTCTTAGTCATGTAGGTATGCATGAGCATGAGAATGGATAATTACTTTTGTTTTAGACTAACTTGGGTCTATGACTCTCAATGGTATTCATCCCAAAAGTATATGTAATGTCATTCACTTGCAACCAAGGTGTGACTGAGAATTTTGTCTTACTTGTCACTGATTTGGATAATACTGAGAGGATCATATAAGGATGACTATCACCATACTCTCAAATACTTCACAACATTGATAATAAATTCACATTAGATACTCATGGATTACCTCAATTAGACATTAGTCAACTTAAGATATGATAGAAGCATTGCATACCACAAATATATTTAAAACATATCACATGAGTGGGTCATGGTTTTGACCATCACAATCCTTCACCATAACCCACTCATGTGAGTGTTCAGACAGAACAATCTATTTATCAAGAGCCAGAACAGTCTGCTCATCAAGAGTCACAACATGCAGGAGAGTAGGTTCCCAAAAGGGAAGAGCTAAGATAGATGTTTCAAGAGATTTTGGCCAGGTTAGGCCCGATGCCTGAGGTTGATCAGCCTAATCCTGTTCAAGTTGAGGAGTCACATCAACAGATTCTAGAGGAGAGATAGAGGGAGAGATCACCCAGAAGGATTCCAGTTGACCGAGATCCACCTTCCTTGGGTCACATTAAGGACTTGTTGAGGTCCAACCCTCCTTTCTTCAATGGTATGGGTACTGGTCTCGAGGCAGAGACTTGTCTTATTAGTTTGGATTAGTGTTTTGCTATGTTCCCATATAGTAGCAACACCAAGGTGAGATGTGCTATTATGTGTCTCAGAAACTTTGCTTCAGTCAAGTGGAGACTAAAGGAGGAGAAGATCGGTGTGTGCATTAACACTATGACATGGGATCTATTTCTGGAGAGATTCAGGGCATTGTTTCTCTCACCCCAGTAGAGGTAAACTTGGGCAGAGGAGTTCCACGCTCTGCGTCAGTATGGTATGACAGTAGACCAGTATGAGCACAGGTTCTATGAGCTCAAATAGAATGCTGGGATTTGTAATGATGAGGCTATGCTTGTTCAGCACTTCCTGAGGGGTTTGAATGATTGCATTAGTGGAGGAGTGAGGGTGTTTGAGAGAGCTTCAGTGGTGATAGCTATGGCGAAGGCCGGATTGGTTGAGCTGAACCTTAGCCATGCACTTGGTGGTCAGATGGGTGTGTAGATAGGGAGTGCACTTTCTAGAGGGAATAGAGCTCGTTGGAATTAGTCCCAGTTAGCTGCACCGTTTAGGACTCCTAAGGCACCTGCTAAGGGTGGACAATAACAACAATAGTCAAAACCAAAATAGTTCCAGGGCTAGAAGGGTGGAAATTCTTAGTATAAGAAGTACATGAACTGGCAGAGGGGCAGACAGGGCCCTACAGGGCAGTCCTCACAGAGTGCATCTCACGCCCCTAGCCAGGGAAGTTTCCAACAGTCTAGTGGACTGACAGGTAATAGAGGAGCTTGCTTCTCTTATGGGCAGTTTGGTCATAGAGTTGCGCAGTGCCCTCAACATTTCCACAACACAGGTAGTCAGAGGCCAGCAACATCAGAGCCTACAGTGAGAGATGTAGGGAGATCCCACAGAGTGTTTGCAGCGGTGGATAACCACCAAGCTAATCAACAGGGTACAGTTATAGAGGCAACAGGTATGTTGTCTGGAATCCCTATCTCTGTACTTTTTGATTCTGGTGCTTTAGATTCTTTCATTTCTTCATCCATTATGGAGAGGTGTGGACTCATGTCTGCTAAGCAGGTGGATAGGTGGCAATTAGAGTTGGCTATAGGTGTCCATGTTTTTGTAGATGCCTTTGTTCCCAGTTCTGATTTGAACCTAGGAACCATAGTTACTTTAGTTGACCTTCGAGTCATTCCTTTGGGTTCTTATGGAGTTGTGTTGGGGATGGATTGGCTATCATCTCACAGTGCTCGCGTTGACTATCGCAAGAAGACAGTGGAGTGTTTAGATGACCTTGGTAAGGAGGTGGAGATTGTTGGAGTTAAGAGACTGATATCCCTATGAATGATCTCCGCTATGCAACTTAAGCGGTGCATGCATAGAGGGTGTCAACCTTTTGCAGTTACTCTTGAGGATGTGGATGAGTCAGAGAGTCAAGAAATCACTCTTGATGGTCACCCAATTCTTTGAGAGTTTTCTGATGTATTTCCTTTGGATATTCCTGGTATGCCTCTGAAGTGAGACATAGACTTTCGTATTGATTTGGTTCTTGGTGCAGAACCTATTTCAAGAGCTCCATATCAGATGACTACTCAGGAGTTGAGTGGGTTGAAGTTGCAAATTGAAGAGTTGTTGGCCAAGGGATTCATTCATCCTAATATTTCTCCTTGGGGTGCACCTATTATCTTCGTCAAGAAGAAGGATGGTTCTCTTCAGTTATGCATTGATTACCGACAGCTAAATAAGGTAACCATCTAGAATTGATATCCATTGCCTCGTATAGATGATCTTTTTGATTAGGTAAAGGGAACCAAGGTGTTCTCTAAGATTAATCTAAAACCTGGTTACCATCAGTTGCACATTCAGGATGCAAATATTCATAAGACAACATTTCATACTCGTTATGGACACTATGAGTTCACAGTGGTGTCGTTCGGGTTGATGAACGCGCCTTCAGTTTTCATGAGCCTCATGAATGGAGGTTTTTGTACTTACCTTGATCATTTTGTCCTTGTGTTCTTGGATGAAATATTTATTTATTCTAGAATTATGCAAGAACATGAGGGTCACTTACATTAGGTATTGCAGTGCTTGAGGGAGAATCAACTTTATGCCAATTTGGCGAACTGTGACTTCTTCCAGTCTGAGGTGAACTATATTGGTCATGTAGTTTCGGAAGAAGGTGTATCCATGGATCCTTCAAAGATCCAAGCCATTGTTGATTGGCCAGTGCCGACCAACATTTCAGAAGTTTGAAGCTTTATGGGTTTGGCCGGATATTACCATCAATTTGTTCAGGGATTTTCCCAGATAGGACACCCAATTACTTCTCTGTAGAGGAATGGGAAGAAGTTTGTTTGGTCAGAATAGTGTGAGTCAAATTTTAGGACCTTGAAGGAACTCCTTGTCAGTGCTCCGATATTGGTAGTTCCTGATCCATCTAGAGATTTTTTGGTATGCACAGATGCCTCTTTGGAAGGTATAGGTGCAGTGCTTATGCAGGATGGACGTGTGGTTTCTTATGAGTCTCACAAAATTAAGAACCATGAGTTGAACTATCCAGTTCATGATTTAGAGTTGGCAGCTATAGTTCATGCTTTGGTTAGATGGGGACATTTCCTATTAGGGCGTCGGTTTGAGCTGCATAGTGATCACCGTAGTCTGCAATATATATTCACGTAGTTGAACTTGAATGCTCGATAATAGAGATGGATGGAATTCCTTTGTGAGTATGATTTTGAGGTTCATTATATTCAGGGGAAAGAAAACATAGTGGCAGATGCTTTGAGTCATAGGCAGCATGAAGTTTTAGCATTGTCCCTTGGAGTAGACTTGAGAGAGAATTCTTAGAGTTCTTCCTCAGGATACTTGGTATCAGGAAGTTAGAGTTGTGATAGAGTTTGGAAGGCATTTAGAGGGTATATTTTCTGGGTATAATCTTGAGGTAGATGGACTTCTTCGTCACCATGGACAGATCTATGTACCTCATTTGGAGGGTCTTCGCATCTTGATCATGACTGAGGACCATCGTGCACCTTATTCGGCACATCCAAGTGTCAAGAAGATGCACACAGATCTTAGATATATTTATCATTGGGCTGGAATGAAATGCAACATTGCTGATTTTGTGTCAAAGTGTTTAGAGTGTCAGAGAGTGAAGGCAGATCTTCAGCACCCAACAGGGCTTTTACAACCTAATTTGGTATAGGATTGGAAATGGGATATCACTTCCATGGATTTCATTGTTGGTTTTCCTATCTCTTTGCGTCGTCATGATGTCATCATGGTCATAGTTGATAGATTGACTAAGGGTGCTCATTTTGTTCCTATTCAAGCTTCCTACATGGCAGCAATGGTGGCATGAGTCTTATTGGAAGATGAAGTGAGATTGCATGGGATTCCTAGGTGGATCATCTATGATAGAGATATTGTCTTTACCTTAGCATTATGGACCTCACTTCAACATGCTTTGGGGACTCAGTTAAAATTTAGTTCATCTTATCACCCAAAGATAGATGATCAGACAGAGAGAGTGAATTAGGTTTTGGAGGACATGCTTCGCATGTATGTTATGGACCAACAGTCAATGCTAGGAGGATTATATCTATCTAGTGGAGTTTGCTTATAAAATTGGATATAATAGCTCCATAGGTATTTCCCCCATTCAAGCATTATATGGTCATCCTTGCTACACTCCTTTGAGTTGGGATCAGCTTGAGGACAGGGTGCTTATAGGCATGGATATGCTTCGGGAGATGGAGCAGCAGGTTGAGCGGATTTAGGAGCATTTGGTAGTTTCATAGGATAGGCAAAAGTAGTATGCAGATGCTCATAGGGTAGATTCTTAGTTTTTTGTTGGCGACCATGTGTTTTTGAGAGTGCATTTGCGAAAGAGTCTGATCTATTATGGAAAGGGTTCTAAGTTGGCACCTCGGTTTGTTGGCCCATTTGAGATCCTTGAGAGGATAGGACCTATTGCCTACCATCTTGTCTTGCCACTGAGTCTATCCCACATCCATGATGTCTTTCATGTTTCAGTTCTTCGACCTTATCATCCTAATGTGACACATGTTCTTGATTGGAACTCTTTGCAGGTCGAGGAGGGGCAGCTTTCAATGGAGCTTGTGTGCATTCTTCAACATTGGGACTTGATCCTCAGGGGTCACACCATCGACTAGGTAAGGGTCCTATGGGACCCAAATGATGAGACCTCGGCAACTTGGGAGGATGCAGCGAAGATGAGAGAGTTGTATTCTTATTTGTTTTAGGCTTCCAGGAGAAAGCCTAGTTTTGGGGGGGAGAATGTAGTACCTCTCCTTGTTTGAACTCATTAGACTCATATTTTATTATTGTTTGTTTTGAGTGGATACATTACCATGATGTGTTATTTAGACTTATATGACATTATTTCATGCTTTATCTAGATATGAGATGCATAATTTATTTGCAGTATTTCAGTACTTGTGATTTATGGCATTTTATGGATTATTGCTATACGTTATTTATGCAATGTGGAATTATATGTTGAGTGTTTGCGAGTGTATTGGATGCAAGGGGATGATTTTCCTTCACTCATTTCAGTGAGATAGGGAACATCGTGATTCTCCTTCATCCATGTGTATGGCATGTCTTCTATATTGTATATATGCATGTGTGGTTTGGTGATGCAGGGTATTGTAGGTACAAGTACCAGGTAAGTATGGGGTATCATCTCCACCTAGCTTCATAGGTCTGAGTGTGCCTTATATTTTTTAATGGAAGTGGAGGAGGTAGTAGTTGACCCTATTTTACTCAGTTACACTCTTGTGAGTGTCATCAGTTGGTCGCCCTATCAGTTTGTTCATCCTTTGTATTTTGTCATTTGATCTTTTTATGAGTCTTTGCTTTGCTTTGCCCAGTTTCTGTGTTTAGTGGTTTTAATTAATTAATTAAATTTATGGAGTTATCTCATAGTTGGTATTTTTGGAATTATGTATTTTAGGCATTGAGATTATAAATTTAATTAAATTAAAAGAAATTATGAAATAAAGTTGCAAGCTGCATGATATTAGAAATATACTTTATTTAAATTTTAGTGGAAAATAAATTAGATTAATGTCATTTATTGTTTCCTAGAATTTTAAATAAATAAAAGAACAAAAGAATAAATAAAGAAATAAAGGAATAAAAGAATTAATTAGAATTAAAGTTTTGCTTTAATTTCTTTATTTAGAAAATTAATTAATTTGCATGAAAAAATAAAAGAAAGAAAAATTATTTTTAATTATTGCATGTGAACTTATTTCTTTGTTAAGAAATTAGAAAAGAAAATAAAAATTGCTTTTATTACTAAAATTAAAGATTAGGGTTTTGAAAAAGATTTGCAACCTAGAATTTTAGTTTAAAAAGGGAATAGGTCTCCATTTTAGGGGTTACACACAGGAAACAGGTCAGGGAATTTAGGTGAAGAGAAATTTGATTTAGAAGCTTGTTGAAGGATTAGGGCTCTTCTACAAATTTCTTCCAGGAAAGCTATACCAGGTTGGGTGGCTTCTTTTGATTGTTGTTTTTAAGAAATTTTTTTTATTTCTTTCATCTCTCTGAATGATGTGTGTATTAAGGTGTTTGTCAAATTTGAAATCCTGTCTGATTATTTCTTATTCTTGGTTTAAGTCCATTCCTGAAGATAATTTCTAGTTTATGAAAAGAAATTAGTTTTTTTTTTTAATAAAGATTATTCCACTAAACTTTTTTATTAATATTTTTTATTTTTTATTTTTTGCACAAGATTCAAAGAGCATACCAGAGGAAAGAACCCTGGGAAGAAAACTTCCAGTCATAGCTCATAAAATAAACCTATAGTATCTAATGGATCACTTTATACACCCCACCCAAAACCACATACAAAATACGGTCACAACACATATAATATCAGTTTTGCATAGAGCCCATATGAAAATTTGTCAAAAAAACCCATCGGATAATTTTCAAATTTAGACTCCACAACTGCTATCAATGGAAGAAGACAGAATTTTCCAAAGCCCTATGCCAAATCCCATGAGCCAAAAACCTTCCTGCCAAAAAAGAAAGTATCAAAAAACTTTTGGAAAAACACTATTGTATTAATTACCATGAGCTCAAACTCTCCTCTAGACAATGAACATGAATACTTGAAATGAAAGGGGAAAGTGGGAATAATGATCATCATAAAATTTTACATCAACATTACTCAAGAAAATCACATAACTATTGTTGCAAACCTTCCCATATCCTAGAAGGAATTTCCTCAAAATGCACCTCTCACTGATTAGCATTGCTATCAATGGCTAAATTTGCCAAATAATCTGCAATCTTATTAACTTCTTTGTAACAATGGGATACCAAGAAAGATTCAAACAATTCTAATTTTTGTAAAATGGGATCAAGTATATACTAAAAATTCCAACAATTCAATTTCTTTTTCATAACGCATTGAATAATCACCATAGAATCACCTTCAATTATTAAGTCCTTAATTCCCAAAGAGATTGCCATATCCAATCCAAAAGACAAAGCATGAAATTCTACATAATTGTTAGTTTTAAAACCAATAGCATGACACTTAGCTCGAATAAAATTTGCATTATGATCATAAAGTACCATGCCTACCCTAGCAAGCCCAGGGTTACCAAGAGAGGCCCCATCAAAATTCAATTTAAAGTGCCCTTGTAGATGAGGTTTCCATCTAGCAGAGCATCTGTTACCTATTGCATCATTCTTTTTTAAAATTGAACCATGAGAGGGTAAAACTGACAACATCTTCCAAACTCTAGTAACTCTACTATCCCATTGTGAAAAAGAAGTAAGATTTTCCAAATTCTTATAAATAAATGACAAAGCAACCTCAGAGATTGAAGACTCAATTTTTAATAGAACCTCAGACACAGGAGAACTTTCTTTTTTAAATATCCTATTGTTTCTCTCTAGCTAAACATTCCAAATCACAATAGATGTAGATATGATACAAAGGCATGCATAAAAAGATGAGGCAAACATAAAGGGCCAAGATCTAAAATGGGAAATGAGATCCTTACCAATAACAAAGGATATATTTAACTTCTCAAACAACCACTGCCAACATTCATAAGCATAATCACAATGTAGGATCAAGTGTGAAGAAGATTCCAAATTTTTGTTACAAAGGACACAAGGGAAAACAATAGTAATACCAAGCCTGTCTAGTCTCATACCTATAAGGACTTTGTCCTGAACTGCCAACCAAGCAAAGGCTCCAACTTTAGGAAGACAAGACAAATGCCAAAACAACCTATAAGGCCAAGATGATAAATCTTTAGCAACCATAAGAGAGTTGTAACCATCTTTAACAGTGCACTTACCATAAATATTCTTTGTCCAAATAAGTTCATCCTCAGAATCAAAAAGAAATAAAATTCTATCCCCAAAAAACTTCTCAAAATCTAATTTCATACTTTGATCAACATATAAGAAATCAATCAACTTCCATCTAGCTAGCTTAAGGGGTCCACTAGTGACAATTTCAAAATAATTTGCTACAAAAACACCCCAAAGGGAGGAAAGAATAGTGATCAGAGGAGAGCAATCCCTAATATTCACCAAAGGTATGTGTCCATTCCATACTTCATCCCAGCATCTGACCTTTCTACCATTATGAACAATCCATGAGAGATGAGGCAAAATAATCGATCTACTTTTACAAAGGAAATTCCAAATAGCAGAACCCCAAGGCAAATTTGAGACTTAAAAAATGTACTCTCTTGGTCCCTTATTTATATATTTGGCAAACATAATCTATGCCCATGAGGAGCTGGGCTTGTCATATAATTTCAAAACTAACTTAGCACCTAAGGCTAAATTTTTATTCTCCAGACTCCAAATTCCTGTTCCCCCAAGTTCCTTAGGCAAACATACCTTATCCCATGCAACTAAAGGGAGTTTCTTCTTGCTATCTTTATTATTGTTCCAAAGAAAATCTCTAAGAGTATCCTATAAACTAACAATAGCTGCTTTTGGAGACTTCAAAATAGACATGAGATATATGGGAACAATATTCAAAATAGACTTGATGAGAACAATTTTACCTGCCAAAGTTAACCATCTATGATTCCATGAGAAAATTCTTTTAGAAATGACTGAAATAATCTTATCCCAAAAACCAATCTTATCTTTTTTAACAAAGAAAGGAATCCCAATGTAAGTACATGGAATATTTCCAGTCTAAAATCCCCAAAAGGATTGCAACCTATGTTGAACCTGTTGTGATGTATTAAGGAAAAAAATCTTTGATTTATCACCATTCACTTTCTGACCAGAAAATGATGCATAATTATATATTATCCCTTTAATCACTTTTGCCTCAACGAATGAAGCATGTCCAAATAATAGAGTATCATCTACAAAGAGACATTGAGAAATACTTTGGGGAATATTCTAAATCCTTATACCTTTCCAAAGCCCCCCCACTTTAGTAGCCCTAATAGCCCAACTAAAGGTTTCAGCTAGGAGAATAAACAAAAAGGGAGAAAGGGGATCTCCCTGTCTCAAACCCCTAGAGAAAATGTAAAAACACAAGGAGAACCATTAATTAAAACTGAGAATCTTGCAGAAGAAATACATGCACGAATCCATTTGACCCAAGCCTTGGAAAAACCTAACTTCTCAAGAATAGGAAATAAAGCCCCCCACTCTACTCTATCATAAGCCTTCATCATGTCTAGTTTAAGTATCATGGCCAGGGTTCTTTGGGTGGAAATAGAATGTAGCACCTCATGTGCTACAATTGCACCCTCTATCATCTCCCTTCCGGGAATAAAACCACCTTGCTCCAATGAAATGATCCTAGGTAGAATTTTTTCCAACCTAAGGGAAATTGCCTTCATAAATATCTTATACAAAGTGTTACATAAAGAAATGGGGTGGAAGTGAATAAAATTCTTAGTATCCTCTTTTTTAGGAATAATTGCAATCATTATAGTATTAATTTCTTTTTAAATAGCCCTATTTCTCCTACCTTCCTCGAGAGCCAATAAAACATCATTTCCCACAAAATCCCAACATTTTTGAAAAAATAAAAGAGTAAAACCATCTGGTCCTGAAGCTTTATCCAGACTCATGGCAAAGACAACACTCTTAACTTCTTCTAAGAAAAAGGGAGACATCAACATCTTATTGTCTTCCAAAGATACTAAAGGAGGAATATTAGATATAATATCATTGCTGAGATTTCCATTTTTAGAAGATAATAATGACTTAAAAAACCTAACTGCCTCTGAAGCAATGTCCTTTGGCTCTATCAATAAATTCCCATTCTGACACTGAATACAAGATATCCTATTCTTACATCTTTTAATCTTAGTTGAAGAATGAAAAAAAATTGTGTTCCTGTCACCATCTGAAAGCCACAACTCTCTAGATTTTTGTCTCCAATAGATTTCCTCTATAGCTAACACCTCCTCAAGCTATAATTTTAATGACTTAAATTCATCAAAAACTTGTGGCACTATACCATGTTGAAGCACATGAGTATTAAGACACTCAATCATATCTTGAATCCTTTGTTTCTCCTGAAAAATGTTCTTAAAATGCGAGATATTCCATTCCCTAATGTTCAATTTCAAAAAACTTAACTTCTTAGCAATCTGAAACATACAGGACCCAGAATAAAAAGGAGCAGAATTCCACCATTTCATAAGTAGAGGCAAAAAGGAAGAATCCCTAAACCACATGGGCTCAAATTTAAATGGAGACTTAAAAGAAGCCCTATCCTCAATAACTAAAAGGGAAATTGGAAAATGATTAGAACCTGAGACCGGTAGAATAGAGGAAAAGAATTCAAAATCTGAATCAATCCAATTCTCAGATAAAAAAATCGCTCTAATTTCTTAGCAATCAGAGAAAAATCCCTTCTCATGTTTGTCCATGTGAAAACCCCATTCTGAGACTTACAATAAAAAAGGCTCATATCAGAAATGAAATCCCCAAAGTCATCCATAATCCTTTTATTAGGGAAAACACCTCCTCTTTTCTCATCTAAATCAGTGATAGCATTAAAATCACCCTTGAAGATGATAAAGGAACCATGTTTTAAGCGAGAAGAAATCCTCTTTAATTCACCTCATAACTTTCTCTTCCCTTGAATTCTTTACGGAGCATAAATGTTAAAATGCCAGAATTTAACCTTTGAAATCTTGCTTATAACTAAAGTCAACATCTAATTTGTAGCAAATGCCACTAACTGTACCTCAATATTATAATTATTCCAAAGTAGTGCCAAACCACTTGAAGCACCACAAGCAGGAGAAGAAAGAAAATTCCACCTTCTCCAGGATGAAAAAACCAAATCAACAGACTCCTTTGACAACTTTGTTTATTGCAACATAAAAATATCACACTTAATTAAGTCCATCAGGGACTTAATTAAGCGTCTCTTCTTTGGAACATTTAAGCCCCTAACATTCCATGAAAGAATTCTCATTGTCCTTGAGCAGAGGCCGAAGCTCCCCTCTTCCCATTAATTGGAGAATTTTTGCTTTCCCCAAAGCAACTTTGTAAATTACGTTTCATAGCCCCTGATCTTGTCACAGGAGGACTAGTCATAGATCTTTTACTCCTCTTTCTTTTTACACTTATAGGAGTTAGGCATGTTTTCTTCAGCTTACCAAGAGAGACCGAATGCCTCCATTGCCCACTAGCAAGAGAAAGGGACAATGTCTTTTGAATTCCAACATCAATTTCCATTTGAGTCTTGAGATTATTTGGAGGCCTACCTCTCCTAGGAGAAACCACCGATGGTGAAAAAACCATAGTTGTTTGGACAATTGGTAAACTCTTGCATGAGTTTGGAGAAGCTAGGATAATTGGATTATCTTCAAAACCCAACTCTGTTGTAACCAAAACCGCAAAAGGATTAGCAGATGCAAAAATTGGAAGGGTCAAGTTTATACCCCCCAAATCATTCTCAATTGAACAAACAACTCTATCTATAATACCATCATCCATTTGATGTGCATGATTGTTAAAAATATCATTTACTTACTGAACCAGATTCTCATCTAGCATAATAACAAAGACAACCTCTGACGGATTACTATTCCCTAAGGAAGATTCATTAGCCATATTAATTTCAACATTCAAAGGGGAATTATTAAACACCAAATTCTTAATTTCCTAAACTAAAGAAGCATCATTAGGAAAACCTATGGTAGGTACCTGTTTAATAGTTTCCATATCAACCACTGCATTTTTATCTAAATTTACATTCTTTGATGAATCCAAAACCTCCTTTTGAGTGCATGAAGACAAATTTTCATCCTTACCCTTTGTGTGATTATTTGGCATCTTAGGGAATCTATCATCAATGGATGATCTACTCCATTCATCGGAGGATTACCATCCACTATACCCCCATTATTAGAAAATGTCTTCAGTAAAGATGAAAGTGAGACCGAACCCAAAGTGTGATCATTTGGTTTCCCAGAACTACAACATAATGGATTTTTTTCAAGATTAATGTGACCTGTTTCTACCAATTTATGCGAAGAGACATTTCCACATCCTTCAACCGAAGGTCCCACTGACAAACTATCTTTATTAAGGGATTTAGGGACAGAACCAACAACCTACTAGTTTTTCTTAAAATCCATAAGTAACAGAGCATCCAAAAGTAAAGGAGACTTAAGAAGCTCCGTATCTAATTTCCCAATTGACTGGTGCCAAATACCATCATGAGACTTGATATTACAAGTATGGGGGCAAAAATTGTTAGGGTTAATAAGAACATAACTTTTTACCATAACCTCCCCCTCCACAAAGTCCATTTTAGATGTTAAAAAAGTTCCAATAGTATTTCCAATTTTCTCAAGAACATCTGGATCCATAAATTCAAAAGGAATTTTAGGTAAACCAAACCAGAAAGGAATAAGTTTCAAACTAGACCAAGAAGGAACAAAAAAAGGTTTCCAAGCTGCAATTCAAATTAAATGTTTTCCAAACCAATGATGCAAAGTTCTTAATACCTCATCTCTGAAAGAAGGAGAATCAAAGACAATAATAAAAACATTCACAGACAATAATTGAAAATAATGCATATCCCTCCATCTTTTCTACAATTTATGATAAAGATTTAACAAAATAATTTGATCACCCCAAATTTCCCTAGAAATAGCATTCGTATGCAAACAATTTGCTTTCTTATCAACATAGGAACCCAAAAGATCGATACAAGGGATAGGAGCCCAAACCTGTGATGAAGCAACCCTCGACAGAATGGGATCAGAAGGTATCTTACTTACCTTTCCCAAAATAGCTTCCTTGAGGTTCACATTTACCTTATTCCCCACATGTTGTGAAGAAACATAAACCCTAGCTGCAGTCTCCTTATTTTCCAAGCCAACAACCCTAGAAAACATTCGTTGATTACCCAGATCCAAAGACCATTTCATCAAAAAGTGCTTGAAATACTTCTCATAATTCCCTTGATTCACACCATTATTAACATGCCCTTGAGTGAATCTCCTTCCATTGTTATTCTTCCTCCATGCCACGCTGCGTCCATTCCCAAAGAAGCCTTCAAAGTATTTTTAAACTAGCCGAAAAACCTTGTTATTTCTGCTCCAGTTTACCTGTATCGCCATGTCCTTCCAACTATCATTTGTGTAGACTCACTGTAGAACATGAGGCAGGTCTTCCTAGCCCACATCCACCCATGAACACAAATGTCCTCTATCAGCCATGTCCGATCACTGTATTAAATTTGTACTGAACCTGAGAGATAACGATTGAATAAAAAAGATCTGAAAATGTCTAAACTTTGCTGGAAAAAGTTTATCCGCTCCACAAACCCAACTCGGCAATCTCTATGTTGAAGTCTAGAAACCCTAGGCGTGCCTTTTAATCCAGTTCTCTTCTCTAAACCTTGGACGCCTTTGATTGATTACTGGTGACCATCGCCTATGGAGTTGTAGGTTTTGGTCCTATTGAAAGCCCTAGTTGCAGATTTCACACATGAATCTGTTGGTGGCCATCAGAATCTTCATGACAGCAACCATTTTGGCTTTTGATTCTCGCATCATCTTTCCCTAAACAATACCATTGTTTTCAAAATGAATTTCCTTTCTGCTGCTCTTTGCTTTATCATGCCACTCTTCTTTTTCTTTGATGGTAGCGTAGGCCGATATGTCTTAGAAGATTAGAATGTTCCTACTATTTTCCATGCCATGAGTGCACATATAACCAAACCCTTCAAATCAAAATTTTCAGAGCCTGCGAAGTGCCCATATGTAGTGCAAAGGATTCAAATCGTCACGAATTATTATTGATTGCTGACAATCTGAAGAACGCAGATGTAAACCGGTCTGAAAGATTTGAAGAGTCTAAATGTTTCATCTACTACAATGAATTCTGTCCTTCCCCGAATCAGTAAATCTCATGAAAAAATATTATTTCCAGAGTGTTGTGGATTAAGTTTTTGAGAAAATTGGGTGAATTATTATGGAAAATTTTGCCAAGATTTTTATTATGCTTGGAAATTTCAAGATTTCGGAGGGATGAGATTTAGTAGAGAAATCATTCTCTCTTGTTTGATTTTGTTCTGAGATTTGGCTATGGTAGTTTTCGTTTAATAATTGGATCTTTGTGAAATGGTTTATTTACTTTAGAAAATAATTTTAATTATTAATTAAATTTATTGGGTTATTTAAGTCTTGGAAAAATAATTTATTTAAATTTTAGAACCAAAAAAAATATATTAAATAAAATTTTGTGAGAGAGAATTTCATTGATATTGGAAATTTATTTTTTTATTGTTGTATTGAGCAAAGGAAATTAATTTTAAAAAAAATTTAAAAAAAAAATTAAATTATAAAACCAACCCTCAGTAGCACTACCGACAATAGTACCGCTACCATAGGGTAGCATGCTACCGTAAGATAGCAGTGCTACCTACGGCAACACTTGCTACCGGCGGTAGCATGTGCTACCTACGGTAGCACGTGCTACCGTACGTAGCACATGGTAACTAAAATTTTCTTTTCCAAGGTTTTTGCATGCAGACTAAGATGTAGTATTTTCATTTCTGTGTAGAGTATTAAATTAGATTTTTAAATTAATTTATATATATGCTTGAACACATTAGGGGATTAATTTTTGTGTGATTGATTTAAATCTTATTGGACAAATGACAACATTGATTTATTTGTATTAATATAGTTGTGTTTTTTTATCTTCTGGAAAATCTTTAGTTGCAAGTTATTTATGCATTTGGTTGTTTTAAGGAAAGATTGCCTGTATTAGGATCTTCTATAAATGGTGTTTGCAGTCAAGCTTAATTCCATTGCAATTCTAGCTGAGTTGTCATTGTGTCCGATGTTATTGTATCTCCTTGGTCAAGTGTTGTTGTATAACCTTATTGATGTGAGCCATTGTGTGTTTTGTCCAAATGGTCAATCTTGGGTTAGTGATTGTGCATCCTTCACCTATGATTTGTCAGGATTAGTTATGGCTATCTATTTTGCCATAGAGTCCTCATAGAGAAACCTTTCCTATTAGTGTCCTATGAGAAAGAGTGGTTTTCGAGTGGGGGTCATGCCCAAAGTGGATGACAAGATAACCCGTCGAAAGTTGGTTAAAAAGTGATAACCTAATAATTGAATAGGGGATGGGAGGAATAAATATTAATTAAGATAATGTACCTCGTGCATAGGTGAGTCCTAGTACAGGGCTCATAATGTTGCGAGAAGGCCTAGAATGGAAAACTTACCACCTTGTCTTCACGAAAGGATTGGTAGGGTCTGCATGAGACTTAGTTGGAATCGGAGGTTCGGGAGAGGCTACCACAATAACCCAGGGTGGGCGTTGGGACCTATGGAGGCTGTACCATTGTATCCATCTTAAGCTATGCAATGACACTCTCTCCTTAGAGTCACTAGTGTTTTGTGAGTTGAGTTACATGGATGTTTGCAGAGTCTTGTAGTTCTTTCGTACTTGTCTTACTTTGCTTGCTTGAGGGTTTTCTACTATGTCCTAGCACGGTTGGGTGGTTCCATTTCAAGATCACATGGTTGGGTGGTAGTGCCACTTCCCATTGGATGTTCTAGATTGTATCTTCAGGCAAGGAAAGGCTACATTGGTGTTTCTTGGTTCGTGGTTCATGTACCAGCTCATGTTCGTAATCTTTGTTCAGTTGAGACCTTATGGTCATTGTATCAAACTTTTATGTAACCTTGATATTGTAACTTTGTAATCTGTGGTATTACTAGAAGCCATGTAGTTTATGGATATTGTAATATTGGATCATTGGAATGTATGTTAATTCAGTTGCTTGATCTTTTGTATATATGATCTATGGGAAAGTAATTGCTTTGGAATACTTTGATTCTTTCATTATGGAATTTAGATGTACATGTAGATTTTATTTTAAGCATTTAATTTTCCTAATTAGATGGACAATTGGATTAACCATGGTGTTAATATAATCTATGAATTAATCTTCATTGCTAACCCTTAGGAAATCATATGTTAGACTTTTGTTGTGTTGTTAAACGTGCTATTGTTATAATTAATGCACTTAATCTTTAAAAAAAAAATTATTACACCCTTTTAGTTGCCTAGTTGTATTGTTTTTCTTTAGGGTTTTTGGTGGGGCATTACACAAATGGCTTTTCAACTTCCTTTTCTTGATTTTTTGCATTTTCTGCATTTTTGGGAAAGTTGCTTGACAACTTTTTTGCAAATTTGACAATTTTTGCATTTTTAGACTAAAAGACCCAAAACTTAAAAGTATTATTGAAAATTTCTTAAATAGGACCTAGAAAACACTTTAGGATCAAAACAAATCTAAATATTAACTTTTGACAAATTTTCCTCAGTTCGAGCCAGGCAGGCTAAAACAATCCCTGCAGCAAAACCTAAATAGTATAAAGTCAAGTAGAAATAAAATCTATAGTGCAACCATTAAAACATTAATGATCAGAACTTTTGAAAAGGCACACAAATGTGCAAACATAACCCAAGATGATAAAATAGGAAATTGTGTTGGGGAAAAAGTGAGACTAGGCCAACATGTCCTAATCCTACCTTTTGTCACACACTATGGAATACGAAAGAGCCTAGAGGTATCGCACAATTGGCTACTTCTTTTTGGTGAAAGAGAGAGCCATGGGCTACCTATTAGGGTTTCTATTCCTTTGTTGTAATTGAAAGGTAAGATTATGCAAGTTCAATTCCTAACCCTAAAATGCAAGTATGAACTAATAACAAGATTGCAGAATTGAACTTAAACAATGGAAAGTTGCAAACATAAGGACAAGACAAGAATGCAGATGCGTACCTAGAGTCAAAATCTGAGTGAAAATGTTCAGGACGGGGGCACGGGCACCACTGTCCTGATTCTGCACCTGAAATTGCCACTTTGCAATCTGGAAAACTGTCAGAAATGCTAAAAATTACTGTCTGTCAGGAGGACCAGGGCGCCCAGCGCCCCTGTCCCAAGGACCAGGGCACCAAGCACCCCTATCCTAGCAGGACCAGGGTGCCCCATGCCCCTGTCCTAGTCTTCTGCTCTAAAACTTGGTGTATGGTTCCATCTCCGTCTGCTTCTTTCAGATCTGCAACTTGCAGCATTGTCTGAATCCCGAAATCTGCACTTATAACTGAAAAGGTGTTTGGGCAGCTATATAGGGTTTTGCCTTAGTCAAACCCCTGCTTCAGTGATTTCCACCTCCATGAATAGCCAAGTTGTATTGTAAAAGTAATGTGTGTGCAGACCTTGTGTGTGTGCAAGATCTAAAATGCAAGTAAGCAAACTAGAGCAACCTAGAAAGTAAACCCTAATTGCTTGTAAATGACAATTTAAATGCTCCAAATCAAGATGCCAAGTGATCTAAAGCATGAATGTAAGTGACATAATGAGGCTTATGCAAAGACATGAAAACAACATGAAATCATACCCAACCCCAAGGGAGGGATACAAGCCAATCTTCAGTCGGTGATCCCTTATTGCTCTTCAATGCCTTCAAAGCCCTAAGTGAATGAATGGATTTGATGAATTCTTGGAGGATGAATGTTGAGAGTTGTTGAAGTCTTCAAAGATCTACTCTTTCGCTGCATATGAGGTTCCTGAAAATAAAGTTTTGATCCTTTCTAATGAAGAAAGAGAGCTCTTATGTATGAAACCCTAGGTCTTAATTCCAATTTCTTAGGGTTAAGCTTTATTTTATGATTGGATCGTGCTCCTAAAATTTCAAGAAAAATGTCCGGGACCGTGTGCACTCCGGGCGCCATGGTCCAGGCAACTTTTCACCAAATTTTCAGGACCGTCAGATATGATGATTTTAGAGAGAATCCTGAAGTTATAGGTGATTTCGAGATGTTTTGACCCCCGAAATCAAGCCCCCAAGTCCAAAAGAAGGCCTAATTAGGGTTTTTGCTTAGATGATGTATTGGAGGAATAAAATGAAAAGGGGAACATTTTAATGAAAGGGCCCAACTTTATGATGTGAAGGATGATAAAATAGGACCTTAGACCTAATTAATTTGATTAATTAAGTGCTAAAGGAGAAATGCAATGCAAAATGCAAATTGCGCCAAGGCGAGTGCTAAACTAGATGTGAAATTGTACTGCTTTAGCAAGTGCGTACAATTTACGATGCTACATTTAGCCCCCACTTTAGCGGTCATATGAGTACTACGTGCATATGCAAGCTAATGTACAGGAAAGTAAACATTATTTGAAAAAGGATATATCCATAAGTTCGTCGAACGAAGCCCCCAGCGGTATCTACAGTACACAGTTAGGAACCGCACCCTACAAAACACACGTTAGATCGCAAAATCACCTAATGCTTACTAAGGAAGGTGATGAAATTTGTGAGTAGCTATATGCCCCCCCCGTTTTAGATTTCTTATTAGGGAGGTGAAATAGGGTAGCATGTTTACTTTCAACAAATTGTGTGAACGATTATTGATGAGAGATGTTCACTACAAAGGCTTCATTAGAGCACATTTTGGAACATCAAGAGAGTAAGGGAATGAAAATATGATTCCTACGCAACAAACAATTTGAAAATCACATCTCCCAAACTCAAGTTATGATGAAATGAGTGATTTAGGGAAAATTAGGGTTTTGAAAGGTAAAGGAATGAAAGTATATACCTTGAAAGTGACTATTGCATTTGTCACTTTGTTAATTCTGAGTATTGTTCATTGTAGCAGAGCCCACACAGCCATCATCATGCCTTCATGATGACCGGAGCGTCCCACGAGGATTGAGATCATGCGACAGGCCATGATCGACGACGAGCCACTGGACGAGGTGAGTTGACTGAACTTTGACTTTCTACATTTCTGTTGATTCTGATTTTCTGTGATCGAAAGCGGGCCCTGGAATCTGACCCTGGGTCCCACCCAGAGTGCCATGGTCCCACCAGGGTGCCATGGTCCCTTCAGGGTGCCATGGTCCCTGCTGGGCGCCATGGTCCCCTCAGGGCGCCATGGTCCCAATTAGGACTCGGCGGGGGTCAACTTTCGATGTTCGTCAATTTGCATATTTGGCATAGATGATTTTGATGATTGATTACTGATTACATTGGTGTTTTTGTGTTGCAGGGTCTCCCATACATGAGAGAGCACACGGCGGGGCAGATTCTTCGTAGTTTGCGAGATCAGATTCCTCGGCTTACTCAGGCAGAGAGAGATACATTGTTTATAGTAGGTTTGTGGTCTATGATTCTTATGTCGGCCATTCGATTTCATCCCGCGATGCTGATGGCACTCATGGAGCGATGGGATCCCAACACATGCACATTCCAACTTCTAGTAAGGGAGATGACGGTGACACTTGAGGATGTGTACCGCATTCTTCACCTAGCGATCAGAGGAGCTACCGTGACATATGCGAACGATCGGTCGGCAGAGGATCATCAGAGGGAGCAGGTATACTGCATAGGGAGAGTCATGCCAAGTGAGAAGAGAGGTCGTATCATGGTTAGCTGGCTCTTACATCCTATAGGAGAGGTGCCCCTCATGAGACGTCTTATGATAGCCATCATTGCACTAGCTGTCTGCCCTAATGGGTGAGGTACACACATGCATGGGGGTCTCACATGGTGCATCAGGGCCATGGAGAGACATAGGAGAGTATACGCCTGGGGTCAGAGTATGCTTGCACATCTCTATCATGACCTCGAGGAGTATGTTTTCGGATAGGGTTGCAGCTTGATGACATGCACACTTCTGCAGGTGTGGATATTTGAGCACTTTACATGCACTAGGCCTATCGGCTATCCGATGAGTGCGGCTAGCGAGCGACCTAGGGTATTTTCTTATCCACTTACCAGTGAGTGGAGATTTGGAGATCTACTATATTGGAGAGTGACATTTGACAGATTGACAACTGAGGTGATTGTATGGAGACCATATCTGCGGATGCACAGATGGGATGGGATGGAGAGATAGTTAGCATGCTTACAGAGGAACTGCCTACTGCGAGGGCGACATCCACACATCATAGTCCCATTCTACTTTGACCGAGTATGGAGGCAGTTTGGGCTAGAGCAGTGTGTTCCAGCCGATGTGCCCATCTACACTCGACACTAAGGAGTCCTTCCCAGACCTAGAGCAGTAGCGAGACCTACGATAGATGATATCGAGATCACAGATATAGAAGGGTCCGATTAGGATGTGGTCACTGATTATGCTACAGACCCCGGGGCACAGCGCAGGTATCTCTCATGGTTTATGAGATCATACCCGGGACCTATCTTTCCACGAGATCACCCAACAGGCCATCCAGGTCCATGGAGACATGGAGACCGAGATGAGGATCAGGGATCCAGATCGGAGGAGCCAGAGGAGGGAGAGGGTCATGAGGAGACAGGAGGGCCCGATCCACCCATAGGAGATTAGCCTAGTGTCGAGGAGGAGGAAGGAGAGGAAGATGACATAGATAGAGATGATAATGAGGAGAACGAGGATGCAGATGAGGATAAGGATGACGAGGAGGAGGAGGATAGAGATGAGGATGAGGATGACGAGGAGGAGGAGGATAGAGATGAGGAGGAGTCAGATGCAGCTCCCCATCATTCAGGAGATGATACCATAGCCTTAGATCCTCCCGTTATTCCCCAAAAGGGGGAACATGAGGTGATCCAAAGACCTGTACCCATCGCGCATAGATCATTCAAGCGTGGGGAGCCTAGTAGTTCCTAGTCACAGATGCTACCATATCACGATCCCTACTGGCGTGAGGGAGATCCAGGTATAGTAGGTTTATATTGATTGATTGATGTTTTGATGATATAAAATGGTACTAATACATGTTTTGTTCTACTGCTACAGCTAATGTGCAGGAGTGGCATTCCCTGATCCAACAGGCAGTGACAAATATTTCTACGACGGCGTAGATCCCTAGTTCCTCACAGGTTGCTTATAGACCTCAAGGGAACGCGGGTCGGCATGATGATTTGTTTTCCCCATTTCGAGTACAGGTAGAGATATGGAGGGAGAGAGAGTGAGCTCTATTAGAGGACCTTCAGTGGGTACAGCGTGATCTAGAAGCAGCTCAGGCCGAGGCTACCTCGTATCGTGCGATCCTTATGGATAGGGATTGTAGGAGTTCTTCTCGGAGTCACTCACGATCTATATCATGCTATACGCCTATGGGTCCACCTGCACGGCCAGATCAGGAGGGAGCATCTAGTCGTCACTCTCCAACCACCAGCCCTAGGGATAGGAGATGATCTTATGATGTAGGGTAGGTCACATTTTGGATGTATAGTGACCTACCTTTGTATATTGATCCACACACACACATATATATATATATATATATATATATATATATATATATATATATATATATATATATATATATATATATATATATATATATATATATATATATATATATATATATATATATATATATATATATATATATATATATATATATATATATATATATATATATATATATATATATATACATGCTTCTTTGTCTCAAACGTGTTATCTTTAATGTCCAAAACAATGTGTATTTTGATTAAAGTTAATACATTTGGTAGATGTACATGTATGTTCTGAATTTAATTTCCATGTGATTGATTTCTCAATGCTCCATGATTAAATTGATACATGTGTGACTTAATTAAAATATTTGATCAAGTACTACATTGATGATAGGGAAGAAAATATATGTTAAGCCTATGAATCATATAACTAATGTGATTTAATTTGAATTTAAACACAACATGACACGATTCAACTTAACACATAAAGACATTGTATAATATGCCAACATAATGAAAAATGTAAATCTTTTGCAATTTACATAAATGAATTCAAGACAAACCATAAAGTAAACAAACACGCTTGTCAGGAACGAAGCAATATAGATTAAACAAAACATCATTTAATTCTATTTGCTCTAACAAAGATATGCTAACATATTATCCAATTTTGAAGAAGTGAGAAAGGAAATAGATGAATGATAAGGAATGAGGAATTGAGCATAGTATCTATGCAAGTGAATAGCGTTTATAGGGTTTTTAAGAGACGTACCATCTACACCCGCTATTTTATAAGCACCTGATCCATAATCTTCAATAACGATATACGGTCCAAGCCAATTAGGACTAAATTTTCCCTTTTCTTCAGGTAAGGCATTCACATTGTGCTGATTCTCATAGAGAACTAAGTCACCCACTGAGAAGGAATGTTGAATAACCTTATCATTATAGCTTTGTTGTAGAGTTTTGTGATACTCTTGAATATGCTCAAGAGCATTTATATGCTGTTCGTCAAGCATCTCAAGCTGTTGAAGTCTTTGTTCTCTATAAGCGTCATCATCTACTATACCTTTGAGAGAAACTCTAAGTGATGGAATCTCTAATTCTAAAGGCATAATAGCATCAGCACCATAAACAAGATTATAAGGGGTAGTTCCGGTAGCAATTTGTACACTCGTTCGGTAGGCCCAAAGAGCATAGATTAGCTGAGTACTCCAATTCTTACCATGCTTATTCACGGTTTTATGAAGAATTTGTTCAATTATCTTATTGGATGATTCGGCTTGACCATTTGATTGAGGATAGTATGGTGTAGAAAATCGATGTTTGATATGATACTTCTCAAGGAATTTCTTCACGTCCTTGTTCTTAAATGATGTCCCATTATCAGAGATTATAGTGGAAGGTATCTCAAATCGAGAAATAATGTTTTCTAGAAGGAATTGACAAATCACTTCAGCAGTAGTAGAGCGAAGGGGAATAGCTTCTACCCATTTTGTAAAGTAATATGTTGCGGTTATAATGAAAGTATGTCCTTGAGATGAAGGAGGAGAGATTTTACCGATAAGATCCAGCCCCCATGCAGAGAAAGGCCAAGAAGCTACATGAGAACGAAGTTCTTGGGCAGGAGCATGAATCAAATTATTGTGTTGTTGACATTGATGACATTTCTTAACAAATGAAAAAGAATCCTGCTACATAGTTTGCCAATAATATCCCATACGGAGCAACCTTTGAACCAAGGATTTGCCTCCAAAATGCCCCCCATAGGCACTTGAATGCGCCTCTTCAAGAGCAATAGGGATTTCCGATTTGTTAAGACAACAAAGGAGAAGACCGTTATAACCCCTTCGGTAAAGAATATTAGAAAGAATGATATATCTAGCGGACAGCTTGCAAATTCTAGCCCTAGTGTTCCTATTGGTGGAATCAGGAAAGGTACCATCGGTCAAGTATCTTACGATATGTGAATACCATTCATCTAAGTCTATAAAGTCACAACATGTCACCAAGATAGAATCATCTACAATAGCTAGAGAAATAAGGTTGTGAATAAAAAAATTAAGATCAACCATAGGGTCCTCTAAAGATACCAGAGAAGCCACACATGCCATTCCGTCCGCATGTTGATTATCTTTTCGAGGAACAGGTTCCATGGTGTAAGAATCAAATTTTTGTAACAAAGAGATAGCAAGGTCTTTATATTGTGATAATTTGTCTTGTTTTGCTTGATATAGTCCTGTTACTTGTCTTATAATTAGTTGAGAATCTCCAAAAATATGTATGTGTTTTATATTCAAAGCTAAGGCTGCCTTTACTCCTGCTATAAGAGCCTCATATTCAGCAACGTTATTGGTACATAGGAAATTGAGACGATAAGATAAGGGAATGGACTTCTTTGTAGGAGAAATCAGAACAACACCTACCCCCGATCCCGTACGACACTTAGAGCCATCAAAGTATAACTCCCAAGTTTCATCTTTCTCTGTACAAAGGATGAAGTCATCAGGAAAAGACTCAGGGTTAGGGAAGGAGAAAGGTGAAGGGGCCTCAACTAGGTGATCGGTCAACGCTTGCCCTTTAATTGCTCTTTGTGAAACAAATTTAAGGTCAAATTCAGTTAACATCATAACCCACTTAGCTAGGCGTTCTGATAAATCAGTTTTAGAGAAAAGATGCTTCAACGGATCAAACTTCACCATGACGTGGACTTCTGAATTTAAAAGATAATGTCTCAATTTCTGAGTCGCAAACACCAAGGCCAAGCATTGTCTTTCTATCACAGAATATCGGGTCTCATAATCGAGTAAGGTATGACTTATATAATAAACTGGACACTCCTTACCATCTTTATCATGTTGTGCCAATAATGCTGCAAGAGCATTAAAGGAAGCAGCTGTATAAAGAAGGAAGGGTTTAGAAGGTTCGGCAGGTTGAAGGATAGGAGGATTAGCCAAATACACTTTTAAATCTTCAAATGCTTGATGACAATCTTCATTCCATTAAAAAGTGATATTCTTTTTGAGAAGTTGAGTAAAAGGAAAAGTATGATCCGCAAGTTGAGATACAAACCTACGAATAGCTTGAATCTTTCCTTGTAAGCTTTTGAGTTGAGACACATTTCTAGGAGGTGGCATGTTGACAATAGCATCTATTTTCTTAGTATCCACCTCAATCCCACGATGCGAAACTATGAATCCTAATAGTTTTCCACTATCCACACCAAAAACACATTTTCGGGGATTCAAGAGCATGTGATATTTACGAATCCTTTTAAAGATTTGACGAAGGATCTTAATGTGATCTATGCAGAGAATGGATTTGGCTAAAACATCATCAACATAATCTTCTAAAATCTTATGCATGTAATCGTGAAAGATAAGGGTCATCGCTCGTTGATAAGTTGCGCTAGCATTTTTAAGTCCGAAAGGCATCATTACCCAACAAAACATACCCCAAGGAGTGGTGAAAGTAGTTTTGAATTGATCTTGAGGATTAATGAAGATTTGATTGTATCTTGAAAAACCATCCATGAAGGATAACAAAGCATGTCCTGCTGTAGAATCAACTATCATGTCAATGTTTGGGAGGGGAAAATCATCTTTCAAAGAAGCTTTATTTAAATCTCGAAAGTCAGTACACATTCTTATTTTATTATCCGATTTAGCCACAACGACAATATTTGAAATCCATGGGGAATAATCAATAGCGCGGATAAATCCAGCCTCCAATAATTTTTCAATCTCAGCCTTAACAAGCAAAGCCACCTTAGGATTCATTTTTCGGATCTTTTGTTTCATCGGCTTAGCATCAGGAACTAAGACAATATTATGAGTGACAATCTTAGGATCTATACCAGGCATGTCAGAATATGTCCAAGCAAAGATCTCAGGGAATTCGCGCAATAAATCTTCATATTGTTTTTGTTCTTCTTCGTCCAGACATTTTCCAATTTTAATAACTTTTTCTTCATTGCCGGAATCCATCTTAACATCAATGGTGTCGCTTATAAGAAGATTACTTTGTTGAAGAGTATCCTTTAACTGAGGAAATTCTTTCACAATCTCATCATTATCAGTCTCTTTTCCAAAATAGGCTTCAGTGTTCAAACAATAAGGGAATCCCCTATTGTGATGATAACGAGGAAGAGTATCATATGCTCCTAAAAGCTCAGCTAAAGTATCATCGGTAGGAAAAACATCCAATGCACAGGTATACGAAGGATAAATATACTCAGGGTGTCTCATTGGTAGAGATGTAGAAATAACATTAACACTAATACATGGTCTTCTAGAAGCTTTAGTGCACTTGCAGGGATTATAACCAAGTCCAAAGGCATAATCATAAAGATTATTCTCTAGAGGAACCTTTATTCCTTGTTCGTGAGTGCCACAACCATTTCCATTATACCCATTCTTAGCTAGAATACAAAAACCACGACCATAACGATCAGCCATTTCAGAAAGAGAAGGTGGTTTTTCATAAGACAAAGAATCAAACCCTTCAGAATTGGAAGTGTGAGGAGAAGAAGTTTGAGAAGCGGCCACGAAGTTATTGCTCATAGGCTCAGGTAATGTTGATTGATTTTTAGCTTCTTCCTTCTTTTCAGCTTTAAGCTCTCTAGAAGGAACCTTATATTCACCTACAAAGGTAGGATTAAAATCAAGAGATCCCCAATCATCTTCTGCGAGAACCTTCTCAGGATCAAAATCCTTCTTATGTGTAGATTCAAGTCGAGAAGAATCTTCTTCAGGAGCTCCAGACTCATCCAAAGAATTTCGATCATCAGAGAGCAAGGATTCATCGATAGGTATCTTGTTTAAAGAATCATCGCTAGGCAAGGAAGGCTTAGAAGAACCCCCTTTGGAAGTAGATATTTGTAAACAAGCTTGGAAATTAGTATCACCTATCAAGGTATATGTCTTATTATTATAAATAAATTTAACTTGTCTATGCAATGTAGAGGGGACCGCTTGCATACTATGAATCCAAGGTCTCCCTAATAGCAAGTTGTATGTTAGATTTCCCAGCATAACATGGATAGGAGTAGGCAAAGTAATAGGCCCCACTATGATGGGTAAGGTGATAGTACCTAATGAAGTTTTAGCCACATTATCAAAGCCTCGAATAGGATGAGAGTCAGGCTCAATTAGGGATGTATCCACATTCATCTTATGCAAAAGATTAATGCTACACACATTAAGACCAGAGCCATTATCTACTAGTGTTCATCTTATAGCAGTATCATTTATGATAACCACAATCATCAAGGGATCATATTGATGTTGAATTTCACTAGTGGGCAACTCATCTTGAGTAAACACAATATGAGCTTTAGGATTCATCACAGAGTTAACCAAAGACACTATATTACTAGATGTATTCGGTGGAGGAACATTCAAATCTTTCAAAGCATCTGGTAACATTCCGTGATGAGTAGAAGAAGTTTGAATTAAATCCCAAAGGGATATCTTAGTAGGGGTAGCTTTAAGTAGTTCTATGAGATCATATTCCTTACTAAGAACTTGTGAAATGCGTGGAGCTTGTGGAAGAATTGGTTGAGGATTCGGAAGAGAAACTGGAGTAACCGGAGGAGGATTAGGTTGCCTATTATTTCTAGTATGATAAGTATGGGAAACCGCATGATAACTCTCTCTAGTTAATTGCTTGGCATAATTATAAGGACTTATAGGTTTTCTTCCTTGCATAGTGATGATAGGTTTATTTGGAGTAAGAAAGGAATCATACCTCCCTTGGACAGTAAGGAGAGGTGATTTAGGAACTTGAAAGGTGGGAGAAGGACAAGCACCTTGGACTTCAAAGAGAGGCTTATTATGCTCATTCAGGTTTATCATGTTAACTAATTTAGAAGTTTTGTTTTTGTTTAGAGATTTCGATAAAGCCACAAAGTCATCAAGAGCATCATCCAACAAAGCATGATCATATTTATTAAAAGGTTTATCTTTTGATTCAAAAGGAGACATCTCCTCATAGAGGGGATTATTGAAAACAACCATGTTACTAGATTCAGTGGAAGAGTTGATAGGAATGTACCCTTGAGAGGAATCATTCAACTTATCTTTCTCATCACAATGAAATGGCATAGTAACAAGGTTTATGAGTTTTTGGTAAAACGAAGGTTTGGCCTCTTTAGGATTCAAAAAATCATCTAAAGCTTCATCTAATTCATCTTGGCTATACTCATAATTGGCATAATTGCATACATCATCATAAATATGAACATCTTGCAAATAAAAATCCAACATTTTGAAATAAAAGTTGCATAAAACTGAGACACACAATGCAAAGAAACAAAGAAACACACTTTTTTTTTCTTTTTCCTTTTTCTTCTTTTTTTTTTTTTGAAAATGAAACTTAAATGAAACACACTAAATCTAGATCTATATATAACAAATGCAATGCGAGAGAAAGAAATAATTCGATTCACGTCGGGTTCACCAAAATGTGTGGGGGAAAAAGCGAGACTAGGCCAACATGTCCTAATCCTACCTTTTGTCACACACTACGAAATACGAAAGAGCCTAGAGGTATCGCACAATTGGCTACTTCTTTTTGGTGAAAGAGAGAGCCATGGGCTACCTATTATGGTTTCTATTCCTTTGTTGTAATTGAAAGGTAAGATTATGCAAGTTTAATTCCTAACCCTAAAATGCAAGTATGAACTAATAACAAGATTGTAGAATTGAACTTAAACAATGGAAAGCTACAAACATAAGGACAAGACAAGAATGCAGATGTGTACCCGGAGTCAAAATCTGAGTGAAAATGTTCAGGATGGGGGTGTGGGCGCCACTGTCCTGATTCTGCACCTGAAACTGCACTTGAAACTGCCACTTTGCAATCTGGAAAGCTGTCGGAAATGCTAAAAATTGATGTCTGTCAAGAGGACCAGGGCGCCCTGTGCCCCTGTCCCAGGGACCAGGGCACCTAGCGCCCCTGTCCTGGTAGGACCAGGGTGCCCCATGCCCCTGTCTTGGTCTTCTGCTCTGAAACTTGGTGTATGGTTCCGTCTCCATCTACTTCTTTCAGATCTGCAACTTGCGGTGTCGTCTGAATCCCGAAATCTACACTTATATCTGAAAAGGTGTTTGGGCGGCTATATAGGGTTTTGCCTTAGTCAAACCCCTGCTTCGGTGATTTCCACCTCCACGAATAGCCAAGTTGTATTGTAAAAGTAATGTGTGTGCAGACCTTGTGTGTGTGCAAGATCTAAAATGCAAGTAAGCAAACTAGAGCAACCTAGAAAGTAAACGCTAATTGCTTGTAAATGACAATGTAAATGCTCCAAATCAAGATGCCAAGTGATCTAAAGCATGAATGTAAGTGACATAATGAGGCTTATGCAAAGACATGAAAACAACATGAAATCATACCCAACCCCAAGGGAGGGATACAAGCCAATCTTCAGTCGGTGATCCCTTATTGCTCTTCAATGCCTTCAAAGCCCTAAGTGAATGAATGGATTTGATGAATGCTTGGAGGATGAATGTTGAGAGTTGTTGAAGTCTTCAAAGATCTTCTCTTTTGCTGCATATGAAGTTCCTGAAAACAAAATTCCGATCCTTTCTAATGAAGAAAGAGAGCTCTTATGTATGAAACCCTAGGTCTTAATTCCAACTTTTGGCCGACCTAGAGATTGAATATCCCACCAATTTCTTGGGGTTAAGCTTTATTTTATGATTGGATCATGCTCTTAAAATTTTAGGAAAAATGTCCGGGACCGTGTGCACCCCAGGTGCCATGGTCCTGACAACTTTTCACCAAATTTTTAGGGCCGTCAGATATGATGATTTTAGAGAGAATCCCAAAGTTACAGGTGATTTCGAGATGTTTTGACCCCCGAAATCAAGCCCCCAAGTCCAAAAGAAGGCCTAATTAGAGTTTTTGATTAGATGATGTATTGGAGGAATAAAATGAAAAGGGGCACACTTTAATGAAAGGGCCTGACTTTATGATGTGAAGGATGATGAAATAGGACCTTAGACCTAATTAATTTGATTAATTAAGTGCTAAAGGAGAAATGCAATGCAAAATGCAAATTGCGCCAAGGCGGGTGCTAAACTAGATGTGAAATTGTACTGCTTTAGCAAGTGCATACAATTTACGATGCTACAGAAATGATAAATTCCAATTGTAGAAATTTGTCAAGAATTTGTCAATGTATTGGCAATAGTTGTTTAGTATGCTTTTGTGAAGGACACTATGCTGAAGGGAGTGTCATCTTATCTTTGTAAGGGTTGTTGAGTTGTCAATTAAGTTAGAACGTTGTTTTCCTAAGAGTACAAGGTTATTGAAGAGTTTTGAGGCCGGTTTGTGACTTCAAGTGAATTGAGTAGGCAAATTTATTGTTCTTGGAAGGTTGGTTGAGTCAGCAAATCGATGTGTATTGAGGCCTAATGATTGAGGCCTGACCATTGAGGGTATTGAGGAAGATTGGGAATAGTGTGTTTTGGTGAAGAAACATGATGTTATAATTTTGATACAGAGGCAAGGGTAGAACTTAGTATTTCATATTAGGACAACAACCACATTTATTAGGCAAGTCAAATAAGGTCTCTCCAATGTTTAGGATACACAAGGGCAAAATTAGGAAGTTATTCAACTTGGTAGGGAATGACATAAACTATCATTTCTTAGTCATGTAAGTATGCATGAGCATGAGAATGGATAGTTACTTTCCTTTTAGACTAACTTGGGTCTATGACTCTCAATGGTGTTCATCCCAAAAGTATATGTAATATCATTCACTTGCAACCAAGGTGTGACTGAGAATTGTCTTACTTGTCATTGATTTGGATAATATTGCAAGGATCCTATAAGGATGAGTATCACCATACTCTTGAAGACTTCACAACATTGATAATAAATTCACATTAGATACTCATGGATTACCTCAATTAGACATTAGTTAACTTAAGATATGATAGAAGGATTGCATACCACAAATCCATTAACATATCACCTTCTCTAAATCACCACAAAGCCATTAGATATGTTTTGAGATGAAAAAGAAGAGTTAAATGGTTTTGGTTCAATTTTCTTTATTTCTATGTTCAAGTAATTTAATCTGGTATATTATATTGAAACATCATTTCATAACTAACATTTCAACTTCTATATAACTAGTTCTATAGCCCGATTTTTTGTCGTGTGTAGAAAGACCATGTCAAATAATATTAGTGAACATCAAAATAAGGAGACAATTGCTAGATTGTGGTCTAACTTGAAAATAAAAGGTGATGGAAAATGTTATTTTCCCTGCAGAATTTGTCAGGGGTTAAAGACTAGAAGGCTTCTAATAAAAACAACTAAGAAACATTATAGGTTGTATGGTCACATGGTTATCATTCATTGGTAAATTTTTCATTATATCATTTTAACAATTTATATACATAAGAAATCACTTGATCATGAGATCATGAAAATGGTTTATTTATGTTGATTATTTTTTATATAGGTCGAGCACCCCAGGTTAACACTGCTATACTGCCCTTCTTGACTGTGATCTTTTGGGACACTCAACATAAACTTTCTTTTAAGCATGATAGACCATAGTGAAATGTTTAGAAATATATTTCAAAAGCTACACAATCAATTCCTCCAATATTTTTTGGCATGCAACTCAAAATACAACATTATAGGGGTTTAAGAAGGGTTTTTAGATTGAGAAACATAAGACTATGATTTTAGTTTCAATCAGCATTATCAATACCCTATTTTGTCCATGCAATAACCATTTCATGCACATCCCACAATAAAGTTTCAAGAGTCTTTGGAGGTGTTTGACAATATTGTTGGCATTACAATAGGTTTGTTGGTATCAGGATATTGAGAAGGTTGTTGGAAATTGATGATATTACTGATAAAGGATGATTACTGTCTTAATAATATTATTTTGTCATTGATGTCAAGCAATTGATTTTCTGATTCAGTATGAGATGCCATATCTTAAAGAGTATGTTTTGATGAGTATAAAGATGTCAGTAAGTGACACAAAAAGAATGTGAAAATGAAGGGGAGTAATAAGTTATTCAATGGGCAACTATTACAGATTTAGATAGTGATGAGATTATGTTATTTTGATTGTTTTGATATCCTATATATGTGTATTTGAAGACTGAATAAGAAGGAGAAAAGATTTCATGCAATAGAATGAGTAAATGTTTGATACTACTCTATTTTGTCGAGGAAGGAGCCAGTTGGTAAATTCCAAGGTTATAGATGTCGGTTAAAGAAGAAAGAAGTCACCGAGATAATATACACTGAGCTATGAACCGAGATGCATACAGAATGTCTACCGAGTAAAGTTCAGTATTAACTGAGTATCAACCGAGCAGTAATAGAACACATTGGATGAATAAATACATTATTAAATGAAGGATGCCAATGACTTGGAGATTTATAGAAGATTGGAATGTTGTGCAAGAAGTTTGTTAAGGATCAATGGTATTGCAAATTAAAGAGTTAGATCTATAACACAAATTGAACGGTCATAACCGAGAACAAGTACCAAGAAAGGGATACAAGTTCCAAGGCAAGATAAAATGTTTTTCAGTTTGAAGGATTCAATGAACCTAGTCAATTTTGAACATCCAATAGCTAAGATTAAATCATGGGAAATGTGATTAAGGAGATTAAGTAGTTAGGAATTGCTTATAAATAAGGAATTGTTGATGAACAAAGTATGTGGGCAAACAGAAGAACAATGATGCTGCTAAAGTGATTACAGAGTACAAAAGATTGAAGATCTGATTGAAGAACAGAATGAGAAGCCCAACAAGGAGGAAGATAAGTCTCATGACAAGATTATTTTGAGCACATAGAGTCCGCTTTAACATTTCAGATGTGAAGTTGTAGATATATTTTATTAGTGTTATTTATTTTTGTAAGTGACAGGAAATCTCTTAATCGAGTGGACCTAACAATCTTATTTGTAAATCCTCTAGAAAGGTAACATTCTAATTGAGTGTTTGAAATCCTTTGACAAGGTCACTTCTAACAAAGTGCAAGATTCTGATAGATCTGAGGGAAATCCCTTGACCGGGTCACATCTAGCAATGTGTTTATGTAATCTTTAACAGGATTGGCTTTTAACCGAGCATACTCTAGAAGAGTATATTTTCTTTGTGGGTCTGAAATCCCATAGTGGTATTGCCATCAATGCCAAAGGGGGAGAGTTTTGGCATTACAATAGGTTTGTTGGTATGAGGATATTGAGAAGGTTGTTGGAAATTGATGATTTAACTGATAAAGGATGATTACTGTCTTAATAATATTATTTTGTCATTGATGTCAAGCAATTGATTTTTTGATTCAGTATGATGTTGCCATATCTTAAAGAGTATTATTTGATGAGTATAAAGATGTCGGTAAGTGACATAGAAAGAATGTGAAAATGAAGGGGAGTAATAAGTTATTCAATGGGCAACTATTACCGAGTTAGACAGTGATGAGATTATGTTATTTTGATTGTTTTTATATCCTATATATGTGTATTTGAAGATTGAATAAGAAGGAGAAAAGATTTAATGTAATAGAATGAGTAAAGGTTTGATACTATTCTATTTTACCGAGCAAGGAACCAGTCAGTGAATTCCAAGGTTATTGCTGTCGGTTAAAGAAGAAAGAAGTCACCGAGATGATATACACTGAACTATGAACCGAGATGTATATAGAATATCTACTGAGTAAAGTTCAGTATTAATCTAGTATCAACCAAGCAGTAATAGAATGCATTGGATGAATAAATACATTATTAAATGAAGGATACCAATGAGCTACAGATTTATAGAAGATTGGAATGTTGTGCAAGAAGTTTGTTAAGGATCAACGGTATTGAAAATTCAAGAGTTAGATCTACAACATAGATTGAACAGTCATAACCGAGCACAAGTACCAAGGAAGGAATACAAGTTCCAAGGCAAGATAAAATATTTTTCAGTTCGAAGGATTCAATGAACCTAGTCAAATTTGAAGATCTGATGGCAAAGATTAAATCATGGGAAATGTGATTAAGGAGATTAAGCGGTTAGGAATTGCTTGTAAATAAGGAATTATTTATGAACAAAGTGTGCGGGCAAATAGAAGAATAGTGATGTTGCTGAAGTGATTACAGAGTACAAAAGATTGAAGATCTGATTGAAGAACAAAATGAGAAGCCTAGCAAGGAGTAAGATAAGTCTTATGACAAGATTATTTTGAGCACATAGAGTCTGCTTTAACATTTCAGATGTGAAGTTGCAGATATATTTTATTACTATTATTTATTTTTGTAAGTGACAGGAAATCTCTTAACCGAGTGGACCTAACAGTCTTATTTGTAAATCCTCTAGCAAGGTAACATTCTAATTGAGTGTTTGAAATCCTTTGACAAGGTCACTTCTAACAAAGTGCAAGATTCTGATAGATCTGAGGGAAATCCCTTGACCGGGTCACATCTAGTAATGTGTTTATGTAATCTTTAACAAGATTGGCTTTTAATCGAGCATACTCTAGTAGAGTATATTTTTTTTCTGGGTCCGAAATCCCATAGTGGTTTTTCCCTATTTGGGTTTCCATGTTAAATCTGGTGTTAAATGTGTTTTTATGTTTTAAGTTTATCAGTTTATGAGTTTGAATGATTTACAGTCATAGTTGTATATCAAGTAAGTTCTACCGAGGTTGAATCTAATTAAGAGTTTGTATTGTGAGTATATCTTATTCACCCCCCCCCCCTCCTCATTAAACTAACAAACACTAGAAAAGAGGGAAAAAATGACTCGTAAAAATTCAAGCTGAGACCTAGTGAGACCCCACAGGGTTTGTAGGGTTTAAGGCTTTGGCAGTCTTTAAACTTTAATGTTTGTTGATATATCATGAAAGTTAGGTCCTATGCAAGATTTTTATTCTTCTTACATGAATTTTGTAACTTCAAACCATCCCTCCTTGTGCATACACTTCAAATCTGCTCTTCCTTGGGTTAATACATGAAAATATCAACCCCTTTACTGGCTCAAAGTAACAATAATTAATAATAACAACCTATGCAGGTGGATATGGATAATCTTGATCCTATAAATTTCCCTCAAGCATAAAAAATCACTTTTTTGTACTGTATCTTAGATGAAGGTGAGATGTTATATATAACACCTAAGTGGTGGCACTATGTGAGATCTCTTACCACAAGTTTTTCTGTCAGTTTTTGGTGGAATGTATCAAGTAATGATGATGATGACTCTGAATAAAATGTTTTCATTTGATGTCTTTGATTATTAAATCCATCACATAAGTCTCTCCTCAATGTAATTGCCTTTTTAAGATGCTTGAGAGTATAATAATGGAAACAAGGCAATACATTAGTGTGAATGTTTTTTCACATTTTACGCTCTTTCTGGCATATGCTATTGTGGATTATGGTAAAAATTCTTTTCGGATGTCAGATATCTAGCCAGGGTCATATTTACAATTTAATGGTTAATTTTGCCATTTTATAATAAAAAATTCCTTTCCCATTTGAGAATATCTTGTCTTAATAGGAAATCTAAACTAAACTAATATTCTTGCATTACCCCTTCTTGTATGAACATCTGGAATGATTGGCAATTTCTTATCTTGGCAAATAATCTTGCTTGTGATGATATTTAACACAAACATAATGCCAATGTGTATATTATATTGAAAATTCATTCTTATTCTGAAGTGCTCATTTGAAAGAAATAAAGAATGTGTATACAGTGAAAAATGTCTTTTTTACATGGAAAGGAAATGGATAGAGGCATGACATTGTTGTATACTTTACTTTTTTTTTATCCATAACCATGTAGCTATAGCAAGCATAGGCTTTGGATATGAGAGGAAATATCCTGGGATGGTGATCATGTAGGTTCTTTCTTTAAGGAATATATTCCAAGAATATTTCTGAAAGAAATCAACAATTGTTGTACAAATTATTTCAAGAAGAAACAATATGAGTTTGATATTGTGACCTGCAGGTGGAAAAATCAGGCATACCACTAAGTAGACACACAACATCCTAGGAAAAAGTAATGTCTCGACAAAAGTTGTAGGTGGAATTACCGGAATCGATCCAAACTATAAAGGAGACTATAATGTAAACTATGAATTATATTATTCTCAAATACACAGGCTTACAGAATATGGCCCCATTCCACTAACTACTTAGTTGAGTTTATGCACATTAATCTTTTATTGTGATTGATTAATATCAGAAAGAATTTTACTTAAACTCCTGATTCTAAAATTAAGTGTAGAATATTTTAGCTTAATAAATAAAGCACAAACCCTAAAATAAAAGGCTTTGTTATGTTTTGTCATTAAATTGCTATAGCATGTTTTGGACACATGGATGATCACGTGATAATTATAGTGACTTTGATTGACCTTCCTTTTTCTTTTAACGAATCAAAGCTATAAATTTATAGGGCTTTAGCTCAATTTTGGAATCATGAAAACCATACGCTTTTATGCATTCCAATGTAGTAGATGTAGACTTATCAACTTGACTTGTTCTAAACAACATATTATTAGAGTTTCTTCATTGTCCAAAGATAGAGGTGGTGGACATAAGGTGGACAAGGAAGACACTCATGATTCAAATTTGAGTGAGGTATAGGACAAGGGAATCTTAAAATCTTGAAAGAAAGTTTAATGCTCGTAGTGTGGAGAACGTGTTCGCTACATGTTAAAGTACCTAACATCTTTGGAAAAAAATAGAGAAAATTAAACAAGGATCAACAAAGTAGTAGATTAAAATAGTCCAAATTTTCATGTTTACCTTTGAAAGGAAAACATTAGATGACTTATCTGATGTTTGGATCATAATTATAAGAGTTAGAAAAAAATGACACATGGAGGATTTCATTTTGAATTATAAAATGGGTAACCTTATATCCCACTTGACTTGTAGATTACTCTTTTCATAAATGTAGTTCTGATTTGAGAAAAGTTTTGATTTCATTGTTGGACAAATATCCTTGGTAGCGAATTTATCTACTTTATAAGAACTTTTGTCTTATTTAAGGCAACCAAAATTGGGAGCTAGCTAAGAAGAAGACTAAAAGTGAATAGCTATTGCATAGAACTATACATATGCGGAAGATGAAGATATAGTTAGTTGTCACATGAAGAGAAACCATTGTATTTCATTCATTGATATATCAAGCTTTGATGTTTTTTGGCACTTGTAGAATGAGTGTTCAAAGCATGAGGGTTCTACACACCAGAAGCTAACATCGTGATCCATTTTTTCATCTTTTTCTAAGTGTCTATGTCAATGTCATGACATATTCATTGACATCCTTGTAGTAGCACTCAAATATGTTCAAATAAAATGGCTCTAGCTCATCACTTGGGGTGGGCTTTCATTTCTTCATTTCATAAATCGATATGTTCTCATGTGTTAGGGTTTAAATTAAAGATAATTTCAATTAACCCTTAATTTATAGTAAATGTTTTCTCCATTGGATCTACAACATCCCTTATCAGAAGGATGAATTTGGCACAATGATGTTGTCCAAATCATATTTCCAAGTGTTACATGGTCTAACACCATTGAAATATTTACTGGGGTAGATCTTGAACAAGTCCTAGACTATTCTAAAGGTAAGTGTATCTCTTATATATGTTTTGGAGTCCTTTAGGTGGTCTATGAGTACCTAATTCACTACAAACTTCTCAAATTTATTTGTTTCTAATGGGAGTTTCTCAATTAGGCCTTAGGTAGCACTTCATTTAGATGAGATGACAATATTATATGGAGGCTTATGACTCAAGTTTTTTGGTTATGAGAAATTTTGGATGTAATGAAATACACAATGGTGATAAAACAACTTAAAAATACAACAAAGAAAACCTAGATGCTTATGAATTTGGAAAATAAAACCATAAATATCTTGCAATATTCAATGTAGGATAACACCATTATGAACACAACAAATTTGGTTAGAAACTTGACTTACTAGACTTACAAAAGCTTGAACTTTGAAAGTGATAATAAAAGCATGATTTTTATTTGATTGAACTTTGAAGAGATCAATGAAGATGTAGTTGGCCTATTAAAAGCAATTTATATTTTGAATGAACATGGCATGGGCCAACAAAGTATTTGAAAGTTGAGTTTAGAACACATGATAAGTGCAAACCTTATTGATAGGTTGCAATCTCTAAAAATCAACATCATCCTTTTTTTAAAAAATAATTTGAACATCGTCAGAATTCCAACAGTAAAGACTGACACGTCCGATGGGCATGCTATATGCTCGACGACATTGGCTCGTCAAATGGGTGGTAGAATACCATCTGAATTTTGACAATAAATCCTAACACATTTGATGGGCGTGCTCAATGTTCGACGAAATTGGATTGTCAAATGGGTGGCAGAATACCATCAGAATTTCGACGGGAAAGACTAACGTGTCTGACGGGCATGCTATATGCCCGACAACACTGGCTCATTGGAATGGCAGACACATTCACCATCAGAGGTGTCCTAGTGTCCATCAAAATTTCAAAGGCCTCGAGTAATATTGGAACACCCGAGAACAAGTTTTTGATGATTTTTTTTATCGATTGTCCGAAAAAATATACCATTGGAATTCAACCCCAAATGTACTAGTGTCATCTCCTAAGCAAAATCCATGCATAATTCATCATTACCACCAAAGATAATTTCATCCATAAATACTTTATCTATCAATACTTTCTCTCCATGAGTCTTTAGATATATGTTATTGTCCTCAATGGTACATTGGAATCCTATCTTGATCAGGTGAGAATACAACCTTTCAAACGTTGATGCTTGCTTCAATCCATACAATGCCTTATGTATTTTACAGACAATATCTTTGTCTTCAAACAAAGCAAATCCATCCAGTTGTTCTATGTATACTTCTTCTTTAAGGATGCCATTGAGAAAAGCTGATTTAAAATCTATTTGATAGACTTTAAATCCTCTAAATGCACCATAAGCAAGTAGCATTCTCACTCCTTCCAATATTTCCACACATACAAAGGTTTAACCATAATCTTCTCCTCCTTGTGCATAGCCTTTGCAAACCAATCTTTCTTTATTTATCACAACCATGCCTTCTTCATTTAACTTGTTTCAAAAAACCCATTTGGTTCCAATCACATTCTTATTGTCTAGTCTTGGAACAAGTGTCCATGTCTTGTTCTTATCTATTTGATCCAACTCCTCATTCATTTCACTAATCCAGTCATCATCCTTTAATGCCTCTCTTACTATTTTCAACTCAATAGTAGAAATCAGACAAGAATTTTCTTTGATGTTCTTCCTTGTTTGTACTCCAACATGTTTATCTCTAATTATTTATTATTTTGAGTGCTTTAACGTGACATACCTTGGAATAATTGGTTATGTTGTTGTTCTTCCTTATTCATGTTGTTCATCTTCTTTATCGCTCTCTGCATTTAACGATTGAGCATCTATTTCTGCAACATTCTGCTCAACAGTCTTTTGCACTTCCGATTCTATAAACACTGGTCTTTCTTCATCTTTCTAAGGCTCAGATCTGCTAGACGCTCAAAATTTATCAAGGAGTTCATCTATCTTCACATTTGTAGTCTCGATGATCTTCTTATTTCTCATGTTATAGCATTTAAATGCCTTCACCACACTTAGCATCAAAATTTTTAGTGTAATCATCTCTCTTAATATAACATTTACTCCCAAACTTTTTGAAATAACTTACACGAAGAGTCTATCCATACCATAATTCATAAGGTGTTTTGTTATTACCTTTTTTGACAAGTACCTGGTTCAAAGTATAAACAACAGTGTTGATTGCTTCACTCCAAAACATCTTTGGTACTTCATCTTGAATCAACATGGTTCTAGCTACTTCAATAAATATTCTATTCATTCTCTCTACTATCCCATTCTGTTATGGAGTTCTAGGAGCTGACATCTGCCTCTTAATTCCCCATTCACCACAGAACTTCACAAACTCATCAGAGGTAAATTCACCTCCTTGGTCCGCTGTCAAGCATTTTTTATTCTTCCCAGTATCTTTCTCAAAAATATCCTTAAATGATTTAAACATACTCAATGCCCTAAACTTCTCTCATAAAATTTACCCTTATCATTTTGGACTAATAATCAGTAAAGATCATAACATACTTATCACCAAAATAACTCTTAGTCCTCATAGGACCACAAAGATCAGTATGAACCAAATCAAGAATATTCTCTGAAGAGAAAGACTTACTCTTAAAGAATACAGAGGTCATCTTACCCATTTGACAATCCTTGCATAACACATTGTCCAATTTCACAAGCTGGGGCAAACCTCTAACAATACTTGGCTTACTAACTTTAATCAAATTGTCAAAAATTGACATGATAAAATCTCGTGTCACAACTAGTTGTCTTGAATCTTCACCACCAACCAATAATTTACATTAGTATTCAAGTGAAATAAATTACCTCTAGCCTACTTCCCTGTAGCAATCAATTCTCTATTATTTTTAGAATCCTGGACACTCCACTTTTGAATTCAAGTAGATATCCCTTATCATTAATTTTTCCAACACTGAAGAGGTTATGTTTTAGTCCTTCAATGCAAAATACATCATCTGCATTACTCTTCCCATTTAATGAAATTGATCCTTTACCTTTAACCATGAAGGGAGAGTTATTACCAAATCTTACAACACCCCCATCAAACTCTTCAAAAGATAAGAACTTATTTTTGTCACCGATCATGTGGTGTGAGAAATCACTATTTATTATCCATTCATCATTTTTATCCATGTAAGACACAAAAGCATTCTCATCAATCAGATCCTCCTTCACAAAAACAAATACCATCTCCTCATTGTCATCTTCTTCTGATTAATCATCGACCACACCTTCATCCATTGCAACATAACAATGTTTCTTGCCTTCTCCTTTGAATCTCCTAAAATTATCTTTCTTATCAGTGTTAGGGCAATTAGCAACTTTGTGTCCAATCTTACTACAAGAGAAATAGTTCAAGGGTAATTTACCTTTATATTTACATGTTCCTCTAGAGAATATTATGTCTAGTAATGCCTCAAGTTCCATAAGATGATCTTCATCATCACCATCACCTATTCTACTGCCATGAATATACATGCAATCATGATTATGACAAACATATTTTCCTTTTCTTGCTAATGATACAGCTACAAAATCCTTAAAAGAAGATTTAGAAGGTTTGGAAGCACTATTATCAAAACTCTTAAGTTCAAATGCAGTTAACTTTCCAATTAAAGAATCAACAGTAACTTTATCTTTTGAAATGGATCTCAGTTCTTGAATAGTAGACACTCTGATAGAATACAACGGTAAAAGAGTTCTAAGCATTTTACTAACAACAATATCATATTCAATCTCACATCTGGAACTCTTTATTCCACCTACAACTTCCTTAATCATTTGTCCATATTGAGTTATGTTCTCACTGTCAACCATTTTCATATCATCAAATTTTCCTCTCAAACTCTCTTCCTTTGAACTTTGTACATGTTCATCTCCTCCATAGATTAAATTTAATTTCTCCCATACATCATTATAAGTTTCTAATCTATGAACATCAATATACTTAGAGTCAGACAAACTACGTACAATTGCCTGAAGAGCCTGAATATTTTGATGTTGTTCTTTGAGTTTATCCAGTGTCAAGGGACTGGTAGTAGGAGCAACATACTTGGTTATCAAATGATTCCAGTATTGTGAAATCATTCCTTTAATATAGATCTTCATCCGATCACTCCATATCCGGTAGTTGTCCTTGGTAAATTTGGGACCCTCCTTCTTCATCATCTTTCATAGAATCTTTCCCTTGATCTATTAGGTTTTCTACACACAAAGGACCAATTATTGTTAATCTTAGAGGTTTCAGTTAATATGAAGAGGGGGTGACTCAGTATAAACAAAAACTAAAACTTTCAACTCCAAAATAGACTTATCTCAGATCTAAAAACATTCAACACTTAAACCAATTCTTCATTAAATATTTCCTTATCAAATCATGCAAACTTATGAATCACATTAGCCATCAATTCAATATTAGATCAATAGACACTATTACCAACTTATTAACTGATCAAAATGCCTCATCAATCATATAATCATCAATACCAGTATTGACTTTAAGATCTCTGATAAACAAACATAAATTGTCTTAACCAACTATCATAAATAAAACATGAACATCACAAGGAAAGCATTTCGTATCTAAACAACATGATTTTCATGTGAAAACCCAAATAGGGAAGAACCACGGTGGGAATTGGTACCCACAAATAGTTTGCACTCTTTCACAATGCACATTATTAGGGTCCAAGCACTGTTAGAAGCTTACAATGATGCCTTGTTAGGAGCAGACCCTGTTAGGAGTCACCCGATTAAGGCATTTACCTTAGCACTGTTAGAAGCTTTGATTTGTTAGGATCAACCTCGCAAGCGGATTTAGAAATCAGATATTGAGTCACCTTCTTAGCAGATTTTACGATATGAGGCCTATTAGGACCTACCCGGTTAAGGGATTTTAGCTCTTGTAATTGTTAGAGAACAATAGTGAATGATCTATGTATAGCACTCAACTTCTTGCTCGATCAGATCCAATTAAGTTCTATTTTTTCATATCACTGGCAGATCTTCTTACACACACTAGTTCGGCTTCACACACTTCTCAAAATCACCAACACTTCAGAACATCGACCTTACCGACGTAAATAACTTTTACAACTAGGTCAGCATGAAAACCCTAAGACTTACTACATAGATCATCATAGATCTTTACAACTCATTACAAATTATTATAGGGATATTTATAATCAATTATAAATCAATATTGATCGATGAATGATCATAAATCGTCATAGCAAGTCAATCTGGTACAAAGTGTAATGCCCAAACTTTTGGGAAAAAATGCAACAATAGTTTTGTTTTTAAACACTTAATTAGTTGATGACCTACGTTTAATTAGATGTGACAGCTTATTAAGTTTCACTTTAAAGAGATCTTTATTGACATTAAGAATGGGTTTCTAAAGTGAGAGATAATTTATTTAATCTAATTAGGAGACTTAAGTCTTATATCAAACTCCTAAGCAATCAAATTAGATTCTTTATTTCATGAAACAATTACAATAATTTCCATTGTCAAAAGCAGAATAAATTAATTTTATAAGAACAATTTGCATTTTAATATTACATAAATTCTCCCAAAACATCCTCCAATTTTAATTACATTTACAATATTTAAATAACTCCAAAATGCACTAAATTAATATTAATACAATTCATTGTATTAATAACAATTAAAAAGGCAATTAATTGAACGTCTCTAATGTCCTCGAATAACACTACTAAGCTGACTTAGAAATTAAATCCTCCTATAGATAAACATTAGAATTAAGTCAACTCTTATAAATATAAATTAAATTTCCCCCTTAGCGGTTTAATTGACCATTCTAATTTAAAATTCCCAAAGATAAATGTCAATAAACTTATATATATACATATGTATATGTATATACACATATATATACATATATATGTATATGTATATGTATATATATATATATATATATGTACATATACATATATATATATACATATATATACATATATATATACATATATACATATATACATATACATATATATATATGTATATATATGTATATGTATATGTATATATATATATATATATATATATATGTATATGTATATATATATATATATATATGTATATGTATATATATATATATATATATTATAGTCTAACCAATAAACCCCAATATTCAATTATAAAAACAATTAACCTTTAATATAAATAATATACCCCTTAAAAATTAAACTCCCCAAAAGCTTAAATAATCATCTTCCACTAATATAATTCCCTCTTAAAATAAAAATGAACACACTAAGACATTATCAATTTACTTTATTGAAAATGGGGTTTTCCCCCCATCATCTATATTTAAATTTCAAACACCTTTCATATTATTTTTTTCCTTTAACCCTAACTATGGTTTTCGTAACTCTTCAAATAGATCCATCTACTTCTTTCTTATTCTTCTTCTATCTTCTTTTTAAACCCTAACACTATTTTGGATTAGGGTATTCATTCTAAACTTTATGCTTTTTGTGTAGGGGCTAGTTTTATTCATGGTGGCCAAGGGATTGGCGGCGGGGTTTGCAAGCCATGGCAGATGTCAGGGAGGGGGTTTTGAAGGCAGGAGCCACATATCACTGTGCATACCCACAGTGCAGCCGATCCCCCACTATGGATACCTAGAGTGGTGGTCGCACCGCTCACTATGGTTACCCATAGTGGCGGCTGGGCCGCCCACTGTGGATACCCACAGTGTTGGCTGAGCCTCCAGTGTGCAGTGTTAAGATATAGCCCTCATGAATCTAACTAATGGTAAACCAGTTATTATCTAGAGAGTGATATATTAATAGTGCATACAGTTTGGAAATTAAACATAAACAAACTAATTGTTATGAACGGTTGCCTTCGTAGGGACATGTGCATACGTGGCGACTGCAACGTATGGACATGTCCCTACATAGGCAACCTTTCCTCTTGTATTTAAACTAGATTCAATGATGGAGATAATCAATAACTCACGACAATCAGTCTTCCAGAATCAGTGTCATTATTCTTCGATCCATATTTCACAACATGGTATCAGAGCCAGGTTATTAAGAGAATAAATTAGACAGCCATATTACTCATAAGCATTTATTGGAAGTAAATAACAAATCAACACAGAGGATATATATGTAGAGGATATATCTGACTAAGAAAATATTCAAAATGTCAAGTAATATGAGAGTGGAAGATAGACTCAAAGGAGCCTCCAACTTCGTTTCCTAGAAGATATGATTCATTGCCATTCTTGAAGAACTAGAATTAGAGTCTTACATAGAAGAAAATCTAGACATGCCAAATGATGAACCAGAGAAATCTACCTAGAAAAGGCATAATAATAAAGCAAAGAAAATAATTATTGACTCAGTCAAAGATCATATTCTTCCATCTATAGCCAGACTTCCTAAAGCATATGAAGTATTTAAAACCATTAAAAATACATATGAAGTTAACAATGCGAGTAGAATGTTAACCTTGAAACAACAACTTTTAAACGTAAAGATGAATAAAGATGATACAATATCTACATACTTTTCAAGGATATCTGAAGTAAAAGACCAATTACAAACTATTGGAAATGAGGTAGATGATCAAGAAATCTCTCTCATAGCCCTAAGAGGATTACCAATTTCATGGGAATCCTACATTCAATGTATTAGCAGAACACCCCCCTTACCCAAATTTGAACAACTTAAGAATGAGTGCATTCAAGAGGAATCTCGACTAATCTCAAGAGGATTAGGGACAAATAACGAAGGAGAAATCTAAGAACTTAATACACATACCTTCAACAAAAAGAAAAAGTTTTTCAAACGGAAGAGAGGAAATACAAACCATCAGAAAAGAGATATGTCTAAAATTCAGTGTTACAAATGCGACAAATATGGGCACACTCATAGGAATTGTCCAGAAAGGAAGAAAACACAAGCTACTCTAGCCGAAGTCAAAGGAGAAAACTCACTTTTCTTCTTAGCCCTATCAAGCGAAATAAATACAAATAAAAACACTTGGATCGTAGACAGTGGAGCATCAAGGCATATAACTGGATTTAGAAATCAGTTTGAAACACTTAACGGGCACTTAAGTGAAGAGGTTACTATTGGAGATAACTCCACATATCCTGTGAAAGGAATTGGGACCTGTACTATCAAACTAAGAAATGGAGTATCTCTACAATTAAAGGATGTTCTATTTGTACTTGGAATAAAAAGAAATCTAGTCTCAATCTCAGGCCTAGTTGATCAAGGATATTAGGTTACCTTCAATGAAGATAAAGTTCTACTCTGGCCTAAAAATAGAAATATCAAAAATGCCATAACAGTAGGTTCAAGAGATGGTAGCCTATACAAACTATGCAGTGATCAAAAGGAAGCACTAAATCTTGAAGTTTCAAATAATAATGAATTATGGCACAAAAGATTAGGACACCTAAGATATAGTGCTCTATCCAACATAAAGAAGATTACTTCAAGACTGCCCCAACTAAAATCTGAACACACAGGCATTTACAAAGGATGTGCCTTGGGAAAGAATGTGAAAGTTTCTTTTCCCTCAAGCGAGCACAAATCAAAAGTTATTTTAGAACTAATTCACTCAGACCTATGCAGTCCATGTCAACACCATCCCTAACTGGATCCTTATACTACATAATCTTTGTTGACGACTACTCTCAAAAAACATGGATATATTTTCTAAAGTGCAAAGACTCAAATGAAGTACTATCTAATTTCAAAGAATTCAAGGCACTAGTAGAAAACCAGTTAGGGAAGAAAATTAAGGTGTTAAGATCCGACAATGGGGGAGAATATACATCTGACAACTTCAATGACTTTTTTAATTCTGTTGGGATTAAGAGGGAGTATACTATACCATATAATCCACAATAGAATGGAGTAGCAGAAAGAAAGAACAAAGCCATAATTGAAGTAGCAAAAGCCATGATGCATGACCAAAACTTACACACTTCATTTTGGACAGAAGCTTCAAATACAATAGTCTACATTCAAAATAGATGTCTGCACTCAGTTCTAGAAAACATAACTCCTGAAGAAGCTTTTAAAGGGAACAAACCAGACTTAAGTCATTTAAGGATATTTGGCTGTCTCGTATATATACATGTTCCTAAAGAAAACAGGACAAAACTAGAACCATCCGGAAAAAGAGGTATCTTCATTGGCTATAGTGAAAATACTAAAGGATATCGCATTTACATTCTAGAAAAAAAATCTGTTGAGATAAGTAGAGATGTAAAGTTTGAAGAAAACACTACACTCAAAGAACCTGAGGATGATAACATTACTAAAGAAGAAGAAGATCACATAACTGAGATTGAGAGGGAGAATATCATAGAAAATTCTAAACCTTCAGACACTAAGAGGGAGGACATCATAACAGCTTCTGAACCTCTTGTTGATGAAAATATTGAAACACTCAATAACAAGAAAAGACCTCTATGGGCAAGTAAAATAATTGAAGAGAATAATGTAGAACCAAATGAAATTTCCAAAGAAAATAAGAGAACAAGAACTCTAAAATGTTATGCTGCACTTCTAACTGAACTCACAAATTCTGAACCAACAAATGTCAGAGAAGCCTTATCAAAACAGGCTTGGAAAGATGCTATGGTTGAAGAATATCAATCTATACTAAAGAATGATGTTTGGGATATAGTGCC